>NW_026526732.1:121728275-121885575 GCF_024362965.1 Panthera pardus | reverse complement strand
GGGCCTGGTTTCTTTCAAACCATGTGGTCTAAGGTTTAGAGAACAGGGTTTCTCAGACTTGGCACTCGTGACATTGGGGGCCAGCTGATTCTTCATTACGGGAGGTTGTCCTGTGCGCTGTAGGATGGGTAGCGTCCTGGCCCCTAGATGCCGGGAACCACCCCCCACCTTTCCCCAGTGTGACAACCAGAACTATCTCCAGATTTTGCCAGATGCCTTCCCCTGTTCGAGAACCACTGGTGTGGACTGGGGATTTAACTGTGCCTAGAGAGCCATCCCCTTCCAGCATCTTCAGGCAATGATAGCTTATTCCTATGGAAACATTCTCCGTGTAGTCCTGATTCCAGAGAGCCGGCCCCACTGACCCAACGCGCGTGCCTAAACTTGGAAGCCCACACGGGCTGCTTTTCGTAAATTTGAAAATCGGGCACGACCATCCCCGATACACTGCTTGTCTTGTTTAGGCCCTCCAGTTTGAGGGCCTTTCCTTTTCGTCTTTCTGAATTTTGCTTAGACGCATAGCCGACGCACTTCCCGCTGGTTGACAAAAGTTAAATGTCCTTGTAGCCTGAGAGTGATAGAAGTCTGCCATTAGTTTGATTGGACAACAGTTTTCATTTAAAATTTTAATAGGCAGAGCAGTGCAATGTTTTGGTTTCCTGTTTCCCTTCCTGGTGATAAGGTAAAAACATCTCGGTGGCTTTCCTGTGTTCCATGACCATGGATTGGTTTAGTAATGTGTTACGTTAGGTGAGATTGGGAAGGCAGGCCTCTCGCAGGGCAGAAGAGTATCTGTACCTGTCTACCGGGATACCTTTTCCAGGTAAATTCTGGCATATCAGCCATATTAAAGTTTACTTTTCAGTAGATCCTACACAGGCACTACATGCGCATGTGGTTGTATATTAAATCTATAATAAGATACGTTATAGGGGATATTGAGAAAGGTGTCACTCTTTAAATGGCATCTTGAAAATATTTATGCTAGGGCCGTGTATATATATTTTTTTAAAGGAAGAAAGATTCTTGTTTTTAAATTTTTTAATGTTTACTATTTTTGAGAGAGAGAAAGAGAGAGAGAGAGACAGAGCATGAGAGGGGAGGAGCAGAGAGAGATGGAGACACAGAATCCGAAGCGGGCTCCAGGCTCTGAGCTGTCAGCACTGAGCCCCATGCAGGACTTGAACTCACAGACTGCAAGATCCTGACCTGAGCCGAAGTCGGATGCTTAACTGACTGAGCCACCCAGGCACCCCGAGATCCTTTTTTTTTTTTTCTTAAGTTTATTTATTTTGAGACAGAGAATAGGTGAATGGGGATGGGACAGGGAGAGTGAGGGAGAGAGAGAATCCCAAGCAGGCTCTGCACTGTCAGCACAGAGTCCGGCACGGGGCTCGATCTCACAAATGGTGAGATCATGACCTGAGCTGAAATCAAGAGCCGGACACTTAACTGACTGAGCCACCCCAGGCACCCCCGTGTATACAGCTTTCTATATCAGTACTCTGAGACTCACAGAATTTACTAGTCCAATGAAATACTGTATTATCAACATGGGGTGGAAGCATTCATGATTATACTGTTTTACCTAGTCCTGTAGAATAATTACCCTTGTAGATATTTTTTTTCTGATATTCTATAGCCTGGGGATAACTTTGCCAAATTATTCCTAGGCTGTTCTGTATTTATCATTTATTAAGGAGATACATTTTACAACTGAAGCAGTAATACCTTGAAAAATAATTGTGGCCCAGGGTATTGTATATTTTTTGAATTTTGGCTTTCCTGAGACATAATTACTTTAAGCTCAACCTGTCTTGTATTAAATCTGTGTGTATATAATAATCCACCTTTGGTTTTCCCCCATTTAATAGTATTTGACTCTCAAAGAGGACGTGTATAAACAAATGACAAAAAATAACTTAGCTTTAAGCTCTCAGCCCTGGGAAGGTCATGGCCACATAGTAGAATAAATCTTCATGTTTCTGTGCGTTGTTACAACAGTATTTTGTAGATTTTTCTTACTGATGTGTACAGAATATCCCTTGTGCCTTGTATATTTATGACAGTTACTAACTCTGTTAAGAATTTTTATACTGTTTGAGAATACAGAAGATGATATGAAATTGATACTTTTTTTATTGGAGTTTGGGTCAAAATTTTCTGTTAGACAAGAATCTCAGTTTTGTGAAACTTTTGTTCCTTAGTGTCATGAAAACGAAGCGAACTTAGTTTTCCCTTTCCATCTCTTTTTCTGTACTTGATTTTTTTCAATATTTTTTTAAGTTTACTTATCTATTTTGAGAAAGAGAGAGAGAGAGAGAGAGAGAGAGCGCGCGCACCACCAGGGAGGGGCAGAGAGAGGGAGAGAGAGAGAGAGAATCCCAAGCAAGCTTTACACTGGTAGAACAGAGCCTATAAGGAGACTCAAACCCACGAACTGCGAGATCATGTCCCCAAGCCAAAACCAAGAGTCAGAAGCATAACCAACTGAGCCACCCAGGGACCCCTGTTTGGTTTTTTTTTTTTGTTTTTTTTAACGTTTATTTATTTATTTTGAGAGAGAGTGCACATGGAAGCCGGGGAGGGGCAGAGAGAGGGAAGGAAAGAATTCAAGCAGGACTCCAAGCCATCAGCATGGAGCCAGACGTACGGCTCCGTCTCTCAAACTGTGAGATCATGACCTGAGCTGAAATCAGGAGTCGAACGCTTAACTGACTCAGCCACCCAGACGCCCCGTGGCGCCTTCAAGTTTCTTTAGAATGCTCCGATCCATTACCAGGTGCCACCAACACCCCTCCCCCAGTCAGATCCCCAAATTAGGAATACCCCGAAATCTTCAAACTCTTTAACATTCAATTTTTCATGTCCGCAAAATCTTTACCATTGCTTTTTGGCAGGGAACTGATTTGGAAGAATGAAGGGAGACTAGTCTTCCCTCTTTCTAGCCCCAGCTGAACTGTAGATATATTACTATTTGAAGGTATTTCTCATTTTCAGGATGCAGTCGCTTGACCTAGTCTACCTGCTGTTATGACAGCACCATACAAAAAGTGTTATTGCCCGTTTTATAGACCACGTGTCTTGTATGGGCACATTCTGTTAGAATGTACTCGTTACATCATTGATCTTTTCTATAAAGAGCCATACCTAGCAGTTACTGGGAATTAGACAAAAACATTTTTTTTAAATGTTTTTTTTTAAACGTTTATTTATTTTTGAGACAGAGAGAGACAGAGCATGAATGGGGGAGGGTCAGAGAGAGAGGGAGACACAGAATCCGAAACAGGCTCCAGGCTCTGAGCGGTCAGCACAGAGCCCGACGTGGGGCTCGAACTCACGGACTGCGAGATCATGACCTGAGCCGAAGTCAGCCGCTTAACCGACTGAGTCACCCAGGTGCCCCCAAAAACATTTTTTTAAGATCACCATCTAATGCTGTTTGTTTCCAGCTGCTTATTCTAGTCGGTGGGTCTCAGAACCAGAGAGGACGATGCGTTATATGGCATCGATTCAATCTGTCAGAAGTCAGAAGTTTAATTCGTGCAAACCGGATTAAGGCATATAGTTGTAGTTGCCTCAACTTTTGCAGTATGCGTTCTAGAAGAGAGCATTCTTGGTGCTATACAGAGCTGCTGTGCCTTCTTCCTGTCCCATAGAGTGCCCTAAACAATGCTAATTTATGTTTTTAACAGAATTGTCTGAATAAGAGAAAAACAGTCCCAAGAAATATTTCTGCTAAAATTTCAGCACAAACTTATCTTCAAGAAAATCTGAAAAATTGTTGCGTCTATATCTTGCCTGAACCATAAGTTGAGTGTGTGTGTGTGTGTGTGTGTGTGTGTGTGTGTGTGTGTCTGTCTGTCTGTCCCACAGTGTTGTACTTCGAGAAGCAGAGAGACTCCTCTCTGTCCAGTTCACGAAGCTGCACACACAGGGCAGATGTTTAATAAATGTTTGTTGAACTGAATTCATGAAAGGCAGTTTGTCGGCAAAACTAATTTTTTAGAGTCCTTAATGTACACTTTTCCCCCCTTCAAACCACTTCCCCTCATATTTTATCTTCGAAGTTCGGTTATTGCCCTCTTGCTGAGCTGCGAAAGAGCTCAAAATGAACAGCTACCGTTTCTCCCTCAGTCGATATGTGGCTGACTTCTCCAGATAATTGAAAAAAAAAATTCCCGTTACTGGCTTTGGGGTCGTGGTTGTATCTGAGTGTGATACGGAAGGCTTCGTTGTCAAACTTATATTTCTGACAATGTCTTACCCACTTGCAAATAAGGATTCCCCTTACCTGGCTTGTTCTCCTGAGCTGAATCTTTCTCCAAGCCATTCAGTTCCATAACTGCGTCTAATTTTTAAATAAGCACCAACGGGAACAGTTATGTTTGCATTTCTGCCAGTATAAATGGCAGAAATTGACTTTACTGGGTAGCAGAAAGCCAGGAAATAGATCAAAAAATTACCTTCGGTGTTTCTTGAAGGATAGTTCCACAAATATCAAAGGCTGTTAGAAAACCTATGAAAATATTGACTTCATGGTGTCTAATTCCTTTCTGCTTAATGGATCTGTACCAGATCTCGGGCAATTTCCATTTAAATACATGCCCCGAAAGCTTCAGTGCTCACCGAGTGTTTGCTGTGTGCACTGCATGATAACATTGTGAATATATTTGAATTACTCTTTGCCTTTTTAGTCAACTTAGTTTAAATTAAATTCCAAATTATTGTCCCCAAGACAAAAAAATTAACTGTAGCGATGTCTTATTAGACCAGCCAGTAAGCTCTGTTGCTTTTATTAGTCTATAAAATACTACACATCCATTTTTCATGAGTGCCGTTTTCATGGGAATTCAATCCTGCAGAATCAAGGTGGTTTGGGCATCCAACTAAATTTGAACTTATTTTGTTATATACCCTCCACTCATAAAGAGTCCCCTTATTTCTCCCTCACCCCTTTTTAAATGTTTTTATTTATTTTTGAGAGAGAGAGAGAGAGAGAGTATGAGCAGGGAGGGGCAGAAGGAGGAGACACAGAATCTGAAGCAGGCTCCAGGCTCTGAGCTGTCAGCACAGAGTCCATTTCACTTTTGTTTGTTTTTTAATGTTTGTTTATTTTGAGAGAGTGCGCGTGCTTATGAGTGGGGGAGGGGCAGAGAGAGAGAGAGACAGAGAGAGAGAGAGAGAGAGAGAGAGAGAGAGAGAGAGAGAACAGCAAGCAGACTGTGCTCTGTCAGTGCAGAGCCCAACGCAGGGCTCCAAGCCATGAGCCCTGAGATCATGACCTGAGCCGAAATCAAGAGTCGGACGTTTCGAACGACTGAGCCACCTGGGTGCCCCCACTCCCCTTTGTACATAGGAGTGTATCTCCTTTCAGAATACAAGCATTCCAGAAAGGTTGTATGTAGTTTTTGTTTTGTTTTGTTTTTTAAGCTCAGCAAACCATTTCAGCGCACTGTTGTAGCTTCTGTTTGAATTAATTCTTACAATTCCACTTTAAAATACGAGCAGTTTGGGGCGCCTGGGTGGCTCAGTCGGTTGAGCGTCCGACTTTGGCTCAGGTCACGATCTCGCAGTGTGTGAGTTCGAGCCCCGCGTCGGGCTCTGTGCTGACTGCTCAGAGCCTGGAGCCTGTTTCAGATTCTGTGTCTCCCTCTCTCTCTGACCCTCCCCCGTTCGTGCTCTGTCTCTCTCTGTCTCAAAAATAAATAAACATTAAAAAAAAAAAAAATAAAATAAAATAAAATAAAATAAAATACGAGCAGTTTGCTAGGTAAAAATGTTAACTAATGGGACGTCAAGGTGATACTATATTCTTTTAAAAAAAATTATGAGTTTATAATGTTGGGTTCTTAACTATGGCCAGGAGCTGTATTCAGTCTTTAATAACATACATGATCTTATGTAATACGACAACCGTATAAAGAAGATGCTGTTATTCTCATTTAAGAAATGATTTAGGGGCGGGCGCCTGGGTGGCTCAGTCGGTTAAACATCCGACTCTTTAATTTCAGCCTAGATCATGATCTCACACTGTGTGAGATCGAGCCCCGTGTCGGGCTCTGTCCTGACAGAGCGGAGCCTGGTTGGGATTCTCTCTCCCTCTCTCTGCCCCTCCCCTGCTCGCTCGCACATGCGTGCTCTCTCTCTTTCAAAACAAACTTTAAAAAATGATTTGTTTAGTGGCATCTGGGTGGCTCAGTCAGTTAAGCATCGGACTTGGGCTCAGGTCACGATCTCACCGTCCGTGAGGTCGAGCCCCACGTGGGGCTCCGTGCCGACAGCTCGGAGCCCGGAGCCTGCTTCGGATTCTGTGTCTCCCTCTCTCTCTCCCCCTCCCCCACCCACGCTGTGTCTCTCTCTCTGTCTCTCAAAAATAAATAAACCTTAAAAAAAGTAAAAAATTGTTTATCATTCCCATTTTAAAGTGAAGAAACCTGCCTTTGGTCACAAGGCTCACGTCTGCCCATTCCAAAACTGAGTTCTTAAATGCTACATCACACATAGCCCAGGGATAGCCTCCAGTAGGAGAGATAACGTTCAAAGTTACCAGTAATTCCTCTATTCCCCGTAGAGTCAACCAAAGCTACACCTAAGTACCATTTATAGATTTCTGTTAGACTTAAACACAAGGGCGATATTCACATTACAATAATGGCAATAGGCTTTTCATAAAATAATAATCACGATAGCTATTATGCTACGTACCATACTAAATGCTTTACATATATTCATTCTTTATAATACTTTTCATCCACTTTTCATGACAAGAGGCTTTGCATATGGCTTGTGGATGGCAGAGATGGGCTTGCACTCAAGGCTATTATCCAAAAATCAGAAAATAAAATTATAGAGAAGATCATCTATGACTTTTTGGTGCAAATAGAACCTCTCTTTAGCAGAGTTTCTTTTTCCAGAAACCGTGTCCCCCTATAGATAGCTAGGTAAACTTTTAGAACAATCTAATCGTTCTGTATATAATGTTTGGCAACTTACTATCTGACCAAGCAACCATGGCAGTTTTTCATGTCAGTAATTAGAGGGGTCCATCAGCGTTTATAACGGCCACATAGTTGTGCATGCGACTTTTGCCCCTTCACTTAATCCCTCAAAGTTGTGTAGTTGGCTTACTTTTTGTACTATTAAAATACAAATGGGGGCGTCCGGTGGCTCAGTATGTTGCGTGTCTGATTCTTGGTTTCGGCTCAGGTCATGATCTCATGGTTCATGAGTTCGAGCCCTGCGTCGGGCTCTGTGCTGGCACCGCGGAGCCTATTTGGGATTCTCTCGCTCCCTCTCTCTCTATCCCTCCCCTTCTCTCTCTTTCTCAAAATAAGGAAATAAAAACTTTTAAAAAATACAAGTGAAATTTAATTGGTGATGTGACCCTTCAATAACATATCAAACTTGACCCAAGTTAGTTGGCCTGTGGGACAGACTTTTGGTGAAAGGCGCCAGTTATCAAGTCGAAGCCAAAGCGGTTCAGTCAGATTGGGAATAACCCTTATAACCAAGACACCTCTTTCAAGAAACGTGACAGCCTCTCATCTTCCCTTACATGTGACAAAATTCTCCCTGTGTCATTTTTTAACTATGGCTTGCTCCATAGCCCCACCTCCAGCTAGGGCTCTCCCTAGAAATAAATAAATAAAGGGTGAACCTTACCTACAGTTGATTGTCCTACCCATGAACACTCCAGGAGATGCGAAATATTATACGTACCCAAGGCAGAGCCTATCCTGTGTTATTCTAAGAAATGTGCATTCATTTATTCATTCAGAAATAGCGATCATTTCCTGTGTGTCATAAATGGTCCTTACCCACCAATCTACTAGGGACATGTCCCTTAGGATGCGTTGGCTGCCGTGAGAGAGGACTTTGTGCATTTTGACCTTAAAAACTAAGGTCATTCACTGTCTAACATAAATTTATAAGTGGAGCTGGTTCCAAGCCTGATTCCATGGCGCCATGATTTTGTGCTTTGTCCTCTTTTGCTTCTGGACCCATCCTCGGGCTGGTTGAAAGATGGATATGACAGTTCAGGCCTCACATCCTGAGGACACAGTGACCAAAGGCAGAAACAGGACTGTCTCTCGTTGGCTAGGAAGGAAGCCGTTCTTAGAAGCCCTTCTTAGAAGCAAGCCCTGCCACCTCCAGGCATCCCTTACAGATCTCACCAGATCTGGACGGCCTACCGACTCCTAATTACTGACCAGAGATCCACTCACTAGTGCTGGGATTAGATTTTAGGAAGCTCATGGTCCCGTAGAGAAGGATAAATAACTGAGTACTAACTGGGTCCTCCTAAGAAGGAAGATGTGCAGAAATGGGCTTGACATTTTCCATTAAAGAGAAGGCTGGCATCCTGAAGTGACACAATCATCCAGGCAGAGGGCATGGCAGGTGTAAAGGCCTTGAGGCAGATATGATGTGTTTCTTGTTGCGTCTGATGAACAGAAAGAGAAGCAGGGTTGGAGCCAGTGAATGGGGCAGATCATGGCCCCCTGAGTTGATGTAAAGACTGTGGGTCGTTGGCCTGAGAGCAGGATGATTCACTGGGGGCTTTAGGGCAGAGCAGTGACATGTTTGGGAGAGATTCTCAGGCTGCTGTGCCAAGGACGTGGAGGTGAACAGTAGGAGTAAGAATGGAAATCGGCCATGGGGACAACTGGTCTACCCTGAGGACAAAAGTAGAGAGGGTTGAGAAATATTGAAGAATTTGTTCTGACCCCTCTTGTTGATGAATTGGATCTGGGGGGAGGTGAGGGAAGAGGTGGGGTCAAAAACGACTCACGGGTTTCTGTCTCAGCAATTACAAAACTGGCCTTGCCATTCCAGAAGAAGTGATCAGATTGAGGGTGAAAGTAATTCACTTTCGGTAAAGTGAACGTGAGACGCCTGTGACATATTTAGAGACAGTAGAAGTAACACAGAGTGATTCAGACACCATTCAAAATCTTCGTTGTGTGAAATAATCACATTTTCACAGTAACCCAAGGAGGCAGATGCTGTTGTTATTCCCATTTTACAGATGTGGTAACTGAGACCCAGAGAAGTATTTGGGCCAGAGTTAACACAGCTAGTAAGGTGTCGTATCACTTAGGAAAGCCTTCTAGGCTAGAAGCTTACCTTTAGAAATCTTCAGCTTATCAACGTTAAAGCCGTGGGAATAAACAAAGTTGTTTAGGGAGAGCCGACCTTTGGGAAATTCCGTGATTAACTCAAAGTCTGAAAGATGTACAGGTTCTCTAAAATCTTTAGTTTTTTTAACATTTATTCATTTTTGAGAGTGAGAGAGACAGAGCATGAGTGGCGGGGGGGGGGGGGGGGGCGGAGAGTGTGGGAGACACAGAATTTGAAGGAAGCTCCAGGCTCTGATCTGTCAGCACAGAGCCTGACGCGGGGCTCAAACTCACAAACCGCGAGATCACCTGAGCCGAAGTCGGACGCTTAACCAACTGAGCCACCCAGGCGCCCCAATATACGAGTTCTCTAGAGGAGACAGGAAAGGAGGAAGAGGGGAAGAAAGTCTTGTATAGGTTACCTTTAAAAAATGAATGTTAAATTGTTAAAAAAAAAAAAACCAATAAAAGCGTTTGACGACAAGCTAAGAAACAGGCTGTAAAAGGTTCTGACATTCTGCCAAAGTGTGTGGAACACGGCCACGTATGTCAACGCTTGATGTTGTGCCACTTACAAGCGATAGTTTGTATAAACTTCAGCAAGTCACTTCTTTGCATGAGGGTTAGGTTCAACTGCAGAAAGCAAACTCAGAAGAATAATCAACAGGACAGGAGTTTGTTTCTGTCACAGACAAGTGCGGAGGCAGCCAGTTCAAAGCTGTTATACGCGATGGCCCCGTGAAGTTCTCAAGGACCTGGGTGCCACCTAGCTTACCGCACTCCTCCAATACTGTGAGGTGACCCTTGTCCTCATAGTGGCTGCCAAGTTGCAGCCATCACAGCTTTGCCCCAGAAAACCAGGTGAAGGGAAAAGCAGACCGGAGAGATGGCCCATCCCTTCCCTTTGAGCAGACTTGGCGGGAGTCACGCACAGAACCTCAGCTCACAGCCCAGTGGTCGAAGGTTGGTGATATGACCACACCTGCCCGCAGGGGAGGCTAGGAAACTGCCTTTTAGCTGGGCACAAAATCAAGAAGCTTTCACTAAAGAGAAAGGGAAGAATGGATATTGGCAGGCAACCAGCCATATCTGCCAGTGTCAATTTGCTCTTTTGTAAAATAAGGATTAACATATTCGCTTTCCCTCTCCCGCTGGTTTGTTGTGGGAATCAAATGACACAGCCAGGCATGCGCTTGATACGTAATAAAACACTGTTCAAACTGTTGCTGTGAGAATGACCATTGGCTCCTCTCGCGCACAGTAGGCATTTATATTTTGAATGAAAAAATGTTGGGAAAACGTAAGATTTTCCACTAATCTGTAAGTGCACAAAGGCAGGAAATGTGAATTGAGAGAGAAGATTTTTCTACACATCTTGCATTTCAATGACAAGGCTTTCCTTTGCTTTCACAATCAATTTCGGGACAGCCAAGATTGATATTTGATTAGTTCTGCAGGAAAATGTCCCATCAGTATTGCCTAGGGGTGCTGAACGTAGGCACTGTCCAAGGAACACTGGAGAATGCTCTGTGGGGACAGCAGTCATGTTATTAACTTACCCGATCTTCCCCATTCTGACTGGTAACATAACGAAGCTTCCAGACCAAGGTCCCTGGAGAGGACCTCATTGAAGGTAATGAGGGAATGGCTCTATCATTCAGAAACTAGTTGGACTGATCACTAAGAAATTGGCTGCAAAGCGTCGCTCCATTTTGTGTCTGGAGATTCATGGGTAAAGGCAAATGAAGTTCTTTTCCTTGTTAATTTCCTGATGACCCCGGATTTATTTCATCTGTGGATACTAATAGCCTTTTCAGGTTTTGAGTTTGCCTCCAGAAAGATGACGTTTTCGCCTTTAATAATGACCTTTAAGATGATTCTGTCATTAAGGGCAAAGAATTTGTGACCTTTCATTATATATGTGCTTGCTAGGTCCACATCAATTCCCCATTCCTCTCAAAACGGAATGGTGTTCGCTTTTGTGTGGTACTTTCCATTTTAGGATTTTGTTTGATTTTATTTGTATATAGATTTTTTAAATGTTTATTTTTGAGAGAGAGAGAGAGAGAGAGAGAGAGAGAGAGAGAGAGAGAGAGATGGTGCAAACATGTGAGCCGGGAAGGGGCAGAGAGGGGGAGAGAGAGCAAATCCCAAGGAGGCACAGGGTTGTCAGCACAGACCTCACTGTGGGGCTCGATCCCACAAACTGTGAGGCTCGATCCCACAAACTGTGAGATCATGACCTGAGCTGAAACCAAGAGTGAGACGCATAACTGAGTGAGCCACCCAGGCGCCCCCCAATTTTAGTATTTTTAGAGTAGGGGTTTCACCTTCTCCTTCCTCAACTCCCCTATCCCATAACTTGTGTTGTACAATAAGTGTGTAACAAATGTTTGCAGAGTCAAAGCACCGTCATCTCCTGTGCTCATGGGCTGTGATACCTCCCAAAAGTACCCCAAAGGACAGATATGAAGACAGAGGGCCAAACGGCCCGTTTCTTATGATATCCCCTTTTTTTCCTTTCCTTGACCTGATGCCTTGTCTAATCCCTGGCCACTTTGGAAAGGGGACAGAGGGTAGCCAAATCAGAGCTAATTTCGTTGTGCTAAGTCTTATTATGTAACCACAAAGAAAAACTGAAAAGATGCTTTATAAACAAATTAAAATACCATATCACAAGTAAACCTGGAGTCCAAAATCCTAACTCACAATTTCACTTTAGCCACCTGGGGGAGGATTCCCAGTTGGAACGGGTACCGGCCAGTTGGTTTCATCGTTGCTCTGGAGCGTTTGATGGTCATTAACTGTACTTTCTGAAGCCTTCCAGCTGAGACAGGGCAGCTGTCCTCCCTCCCACGCTGTCAGATGACATGAACCGGGAGTAAGTTCAGACAAAGAATAATTGGTGGAACCAACACCCTAGATTTGGAGCCAGGAGATATTTCATGAGCACTCACTAAATGCCAGTTATTAGTCTTGAGTTTTCATATGTTAATATAATGATTATTATAATAATTATAATACATGATAATGCCTTGGAGAAACAGGTGTATCATCCCTGCTTTGCTGTTAAGGAAATGCAATTCTGACATCAATCGGTCAACGTGCCGATGGCCACAGAGCTAAATGGTGATTGGCACTGAAACCCCAGTGGTCAGAGTTCAAATTCGAGGCTCTGAGGTCAGTATATTCGGTCATTAAAAAAAGAACTTAGGGGCGCCCGGGTGGCTCCGTCAGTTAAGCATCCGACTTTGGCTCGCGTCATGATCTCACAGTTCGTGGGTTCCAGCCCCGGGTCGGGCTCTGTGCTGCCAGCTCAGAGCCTGGAGCCTGCTTCGGATTCTGTCTCCCTCGCTCTCTGCCCCTCCCCCACTCACATTCTGTGTCTCTCGCTCAAAAATAAATAAGTTTTTAAAAAATTAAGAAGAATTTCAAAATACACTCCTAAATCAATGTGAATTCAGAACTTCTTACGGAGCAAAATTAATCGATGACTTTCCCTGCTAAGACCTCTTTAGAAATTGAACATCTTTCACACAGAAGAGTAATAAAAGGTCCCCAGAGGAACTATTGACAGGATGAAAAGGACATTCGCCTCTAGAAAAGGACTAATGGAACTGAATTTCTGTGTTCTGAGACCGGGGAAATTAAGAATTCCTTGTGAAACCCTCAAAAAATGCATAAGTGGTTGCTTCCTTTCCGGAGTAACAGTTCCGGCAGGCCTAGGTTCGAGCTGCCGATGGTAAATACACACGGAAACGATCTACGAAAGGAAAGAAAGAAAAGACCAACACCCCTGCGAAACTGTCTTCTCCAGGAGGGCTGTTTAGATTTCACATAGTCACTGCACAAATGACCATGAGAAACCGGTCTGTGATTCAACAGGAGGTAAATCGGGAGACCGTAATGTCATCCGAGAAAGAAAATGAGAAATCTGAGCTTCAGAGGAAGTAGACCCGAGCAATCATTCTTCGATGGAACGTGAGGTCTCACGAGGTTCCCTGTTCCATAGGTAACTGAGTGGCCGTTGTTATGAGACCTTGGAATGAGCTCAGGGGAGGAAAAATGCTGAGGGTATTAACCTTGACGGTAATAGAGGAGGAAAGGCTTTTGAAAAGAAGTGGGTTAGGAATCCTACCCACATTGCTCGTCTTTGCATCCTTAAGCCATCCGTGAGGTTTGGGGTGGACTGATGACAGGCCTGTTTCTAGATTCGGGAGCCCTGGGCCACTTCAACTGTCTGTCTGAGCTGGTGCACTCTGGGTAAGCCGCCTGACTCCTCTGCATCTTACTTCCCGCGCCCCTAGAAGGCGTCAAAAAAGACACTGCCTCGGCACCTTGGAAATTGTGTCCCACGAAACGCTGGCCAACTCTGAGACCTCCGTGGTCGTCTCACTGCGGAACACCAACCAGCCGTATTTGTGGTCAAATTAAGTGTGGGAAACAAAGTGCTAAACAAAGTTTACAAGGTTTATTGCAGACCTCCTCAGGGCCTGAACAAAGGCTAGAATAACGTGTGAAGTGATTCTTTGACAAGAGAACCCGGTATGTCAGTCACAACTGCAGGGGAACACAGGGAATCACGGAAAGGAAAGATTCTAGGCTGTTTGTGGAATGCCGTAGTATATTGTTCAGAATGTGGTTCTTAGACTCCTCACGCCAGAATTACCTGTGGGCTGCTTATTACGTGTTCGTGTTCCTGGTTCAGATCTAAGATAGAGATCCGGGATCAAAAGTTTTAGCAGATATTTGAGTTGATTCTTACGTACACCGAAGTTTGAGATCCACCAGTCTGGAGGGTGTTGGCATAGTTCAGAGCCTTCGAACTTCGTGTAATCTCATAGGGGACGTCCTAGTGGTGAAGTCAGAAGGAACTTTACTCCTTATTGACCAGGTGGTTGGCCTGATACGAGATGCCTTTCATTTTTAAACAACTTCCGTTGAGTCTGTATCACATGCCCCCGATGTCAATCCTTACGAGTCGGTATTCTCCTTATGGTATTGGAAAACAAGCTGATAGGACTTCCCTAAGGTCACAAAGTAGATTTGTGGGAGCCCTTCGATTCGAAGTGAGAGAGAACCCAACCTTCTTGGACTGGAGGAAAACCAGAATCTATTGGTTCATATCAAGAAACTGTCCAGTGTTATGATGGTTTCAGGAAGGGCTGGATCTAGGGGCTCAAATGATGTAAGGAAGTCTCCGTTTCACCTGAGCCATCCTTCCCTCGGTTTTTTTTCTTCTTCTCGTTTATCTCAGTTCTCAGACAGGCTCTCCCTTCCCGGTGGCAGGAATATTACCAGTAGCTTCATGCTATAGAACAGGGGTTGGCAAACCATAGTCACAGGGCTGGCTGCCTGGCTTTGTGAATAAAACTGCGTTGAACACAGCCGTGCCCGTTTGTGTACTTTGGTCTGTGGCTGCTTTCATACTGCCACAGCGGTTGGGTATTTGGGACAGAGCTGTATGGCCCGTGAAGCCTCAAGTATTTAGGATTTGCCTTTATAGGAAGGGTTTGCTGACCCCTGCAGGAGAAGCCAGGTTGTGTGGAAGTTTGATTTTGAACCTGTCCGAGGCACTATTTATTTATTTCAAGAGTGTCAGACCCCAGGGTCTGATGTTTTAAGATGAACGAAGAGCCTACATGACTTGGGAGTGTTGCTTGGGGTTGACAGAAGACTTGGGAGTTCATTGACTCTTAAACAAGTTCCATTCCCAACACAAACAGTGGGTTAAAAGAACAATGGGGGTGGGGGGGACGCCTGGACGGCTCAGTCTGTTGAGCGTCTGACTTCCGCTCAGGTCGTGATCTCGCATTTGTGAGTTCGAGCCCCGCGTCGGGCTCTAGGCTGACAGTTCGGAGCCTGGAGCCTCCTTCCGATTCTGTGTCTCCCTCTCTCTCTCTGCCCCTCCCCCACTCACGCTCTGTCTCTCTCTCTCTCTCTCTCTCATAAAAGAACAGTAGGATGTTTTGTGAGTTTTTATAGTCTTACATGCTTTAGGGGTTGAAGGGTAGACTCCTGGAAGAGGAAACAGGAATTTTTGTCTTGAATATCTCAGGAAGAACTTTGTAACACCTATCATCGCAATAAACATAACGACACGGACATGTATAAATTTGAATTTAAAAAAGACGTCGCCCCCACGTGTCTGGTCTGTCAGCAGAGGCTTTTTGTTCATTGACGGCCTGTGGTCACGGAATGCAAATACCCCGTCAGCACAGTGCTTAGAAAACACGAAGTATTGGACATGACAGGATTGCTCCCTCTCGGAGCCTGGGAAATTACCATTGTGACTTAGAGATTCTTTTAATATTCACCAAGTCTAAGTGAAGGTTCTTGAGTTTATGGCCCCAGCTTTGACCAGGCTTAGAGAGAGCCTGTCTAATCTGCGATCCCAGATGCAACAGCATATCTATTTATAGCCCCAGCAAAGTCCAGAATTGAGTCTCCTTGGCTGGGCTCAGTGGCTTGTCCCTAACTGCATTACTAGGGGTGGGGGAGGGAGGGTGGTAGAGAATGCAGTGTTCTGATTGGTTTGCACTGGATCACGTGCCCCCCCCCCCCCCCCCCCGCGAGTCAGGAGTGAGACCATCCTTTCCTGAACCACCTGGACTGCCAGAAAGGATTCTCCAGTGGAACATTCCAGGACTCCTGGAGTTCTTGCCACCTGCAGGGAGGCCAAAAAGAACTCCTGCCCAATGGCTATTAAGTGATAGGTTCTGGATCTGAACCTGCATCCTCCTGGTTTTAAAACTAACATTTTGGGGGCGTCTGGGTGGCTCAGTCAGTTAAGCGAACGACTTCGGCTCAGGGCATGATCTCACGGTTTGGGAGTTCGAGGCCCGCGTCTGCTCTGTGCTGACAGCTCAGAGCCTGAAGTCTGCTTCGGATTCTGTGTCTCCCTCTCTCTGTCTCTTGCCTGCTCGCGCTCGCTCTCTCTGCGTGTCAAAAATAAATAAACATTAAAAAAATAAAAATAAAGCCAACATTCCTTCCACTATGCGCAATGTGTAGTGAAGCAGATCAGACCCCGTCCCAGGCCAGACTCTGGTACCTGCTGAGCTCCTTAATTGCAGCCTGTGGGGTAGGTGCAGAGGAGACCACGTCCTTATGGTTCCACGTGTCCTACTGACCTAGGGTGGGCGTCCTCCAGGGCTCCCGCATTCAGGCGTGCGTCTATTTTGTGACCTCTCTGGACAAGGCACATAACGCGTGTTTCCTCTTGCTGGAGTAGGATCTGTTTATACTGGCATCTGTTTTGTAGCCTTTTCAAAAAGAACCTCATCTCTGCCCTCTTCCTGGAGACATCCAGTGACTTTATTTTTTTTCCCAATGTTTTATTATTTAGTTTTGAGAGAGAGAGAGAGAGAGAGCTAGAGAGAGCCTAAACAGGGGAGGAGCAGAAAGAAAGGGAGACAGAGAATCCAAAGCAGACTCCAGGCTCTAAACTGTCAGCACAGAGCCCGATGCGGGGCTCAAACCCGTGAACACGAGATCGTGACTTGAGCCGAAGTTGGCTGCTTAACTGACCGAGCCACCCAGGCACCACTCATCCTGTGACTTTAGTCAGTAATATGGAGATGTGAAAAGCCAAGCTCCCCCAGTGTGGGCAGATGTTCTTGAAAATGGACAAGGCTTGGGGCGCCTGGGTGGCTCAGTCAGTTGAGCGTCCGACCTGGGCTCAGGTCATGATCTCACGGTTGGTGGGTTCGAGCCCCACGTCGGGCTCTGTGCTGAGAGCTCAGAGCCTGGAGCCTGCTTCCGATTCTGTCTCTGCCTCTCCCCCGCTTATGCTCTGTCTCTTAACATCTCAAAAATAAAGATAAACATTAAAAAATTTAAAAAAAGAAAGAAAATGGAGAAGGCTTGATTAATAACATGCGTTTCTTTTCTTCGAAGCATCCTGTCATTCTGTTCATTTACTTCCTCCCCAATTGCCCCAAATGTAAGGTGGGGTGAGAATAGCACCTCCTCATTAACGGGAGGATCACAGAAGGCAGTATTTTAAGTGCCTTGACCAGTGCCTGGAACAGACTCAGTGACTAAACAGTGGAAGGTGTATCATCGCTCTCACTGTCATGGTCAATGACTGAGGAAGCACCGTCCTGTTGAGACTCTCCCTTCTTGTTGTCGGGAAACTGGAATGGCTGTTTCCGGTGTGCAGAGTTCCAAAGGTCACGTCAGTCATTGCTGTGGACTCTTTCTGATATTGAGGCTCTTCCCTTTCTCTTTAGTGAAAGCTTCTTGATTTTGTGCCCAGCTAAAAGGCAGTTTCCTAGCCTCCCCTGCGGGCAGGTGTGGTCATATCACCAACCTTCGACCACTGGGCTGTGAGCTGAGGTTCTGTGCGTGACTCCCGCCAAGTCTGCTCAAAGGGAAGGGATGGGCCATCTCTCCGGTCTGCTTTTCCCTTCACCTGGTTTTCTGGGGCAAAGCTGTGATGGCTGCAACTTGGCAGCCACTATGAGGACAAGGGTCACCTCACAGTATTGGAGGAGTGCGGTAAGCTAGGTGGCACCCAGGTCCTTGAGAACTTCACGGGGCCATCGCGTATAACAGCTTTGAACTGGCTGCCTCCGCACTTGTCTGTGACAGAAACAAACTCCTGTCCTGTTGATTATTCTTCTGAGTTTGCTTTCTGCAGTTGAACCTAACCCTCATGCAAAGAAGTGACTTGCTGAAGTTTATACAAACTATCGCTTGTAAGTGGCACAACATCAAGCGTTGACATACGTGGCCGTGTTCCACACACTTTGGCAGAATGTCAGAACCTTTTACAGCCTGTTTCTTAGCGTGTAGCTGCAATTCCTGAACCAGCAGAGCTGCTTCTCTTTGCTGTCTTTAAAAATCAGTGCATCTTCGGGGCTTGGATTTAGGGACATTCTCATATTCCTCTAGGATTTCAATTACCGCTTTAAGAGTTAAGAGGAGATTAATGGAAAGACTCAAGCCATCGTCGGTCCCATCGGATCCATGAATTCCCTTTCTCTCCTCCCTCCCTCTCCTGGCATGGCGTCCTCGTGTCCTTTTGCGGGGTGCCTCTAAAGGATGCTCTCCGTCTGTTCACAGGGTTAAAGGCCGCACGCAGCCAGGCCATGAGAGCATCCTTTGGGACCTGCTCCTGGCAGTGGGTGGAACTGCCTCCTATCAGGCAGAAATCTGCCAAGCAGGAAAAAAGTTGGCCAAGTGGCTGAGCGGGTATGCTAAGTATAGGCCCAGTGTCCAGAGTACGAGTGTGGTTTCGTGGGGCGTGTAATTGGCGTTTCCCCTGGTGGTTCCCGGATCGAGAAGGCAGCCACCTGTGGGTCCAGAAAACTGAAGGGCACAGAGCTCTCTCCCCCCTCCTCACTGGGGCCTGCAGCACTCAAGTGGACTCTACATTGAGATGGATAAACTCTGTACTGCGTGCTGCTGTACTCCCATTAACACTGTGCTGGGCCAGGATCAGTGTTCATCTCCATCAGTTCTAATGAGCAGACGGGATCCATCTTTGACTGACGGCGAGGGATGGGGAAGAGGGTGGTGCTCAAAGGTCGGAAGGCTGGGTAAGGGCAGCGAAGGTCAAGAAAAGGGCAGAGCGAGAAGGCGCGTGGGAATGCCATAGATCCTCGGCGATGTTAGCCCCAGTTTGTTTTCAGGCATCAGGTCGGTGTTTGCACTGAACGCTTTGGCGGCCCCGTGGTCAACCCGGTAGTGTTGTTTGTCTCGTCATATTTCGCCTGCTTATAGGCCTGGATGTGTTCTCTAAACCAGGTAACCTTCTCTGGACAGAAGAGCCTCAGTGTGCCCCCTTATCCACTTCTTCTAATGTCCAACCCTTGTCCCGTCTCCTCTCTCCTCCCCATCTTCATCCTACTCCTTAACCCATGGGCAGGGCAGGGCCTGCCTTAGATTAGACAGGCAGGGCCTGTTCTGATTTTCAGAACAAAAAAGTCTTCTTTTCTTCTTCTTCTTCTCCTCCTCCTCGTCCTCCTCCTCCTCCTCCTCCTCCTCCTTCTCCTCCTCCTCCTCCTCGTCCTCCTCCTCCTCCTCGTCCTCCTCCTCGTCCTCCTCCTCGTCCTCCTCCTCCTCCTCCTCCTCCTCCTCCTCCTCGTCCTCCTCGTCCTCCTCCTCGTCCTCCTCGTCCTCCTCCTCGTCCTCCTCCTCGTCCTCCTCCTCCTCCTCGTCCTCCTCCTCGTCCTCCTCCTCGTCCTCCTCCTCGTCCTCCTCCTCCTCCTCGTCCTCCTCCTCGTCCTCCTCCTCCTCCTCCTCCTCGTCCTCCTCGTCCTCCTCGTCCTCCTCCTCGTCCTCCTCCTCGTCCTCCTCCTCGTCCTCCTCCTTCTCTTCCTCCTCCTCGTCCTCCTCCTTCTCTTCCTCCTCCTCCTCCTCCTCGTCCTCCTCCTTCTCCTCCTCCTCCTCCTCTTCCTCCTCCTCCTCCTCCTCCTCCTCGTCCTCCTCCTCGTCCTCCTCCTCGTCCTCCTCCTCGTCCTCCTCCTCGTCCTCCTCGTCCTCCTCCTCCTCCTCCTCCTCGTCCTCCTCCTCCTCCTCCTCCTCGTCCTCCTCCTCCTCCTCCTCGTCCTCCTCCTCCTCGTCCTCCTCCTCGTCCTCCTCCTCCTCCTCCTCCTCCTCGTCCTCCTCGTCCTCCTCCTCCTCCTCCTCGTCCTCCTCCTCCTCGTCCTCCTCCTCGTCCTCCTCCTCGTCCTCCTCGTCCTCCTCGTCCTCCTCGTCCTCCTCCTCGTCCTCCTCCTCCTCCTCGTCCTCCTCCTCCTCCTCCTCGTCCTCCTCCTCCTCCTTCTCCTTCTCTTCCTCCTTCTCCTTCTCCTCCTCCTTCTTAAAAGTCTATTTCGAGAGAGCGCAAGCACAAGCATCACAAGGGTCAGAAAGAGAGGAAGAGAGACCATCTCAAGAAGGCTCGTCACTGTCAGTGTAGAGCCCGATGCGGGGCTCCAACCCACGAACCACGAGATCATGACCTGAGCCAAAATCAAGAGTTGGGCACTTAACAGATGGAGCCACCCAGGTGCCCTCCCCCCACCATTTTTTTTTGTTCTTTTAAACATACTTCCTAGTTAATACAGATCAGTCCTAGATTGGAGAGAAGTTCTTCAAAGAGTTCTAGCCTCTCTAAGACAGTGGGGTATCGTGGGGCGCCTGGGTGGCTCAGTTGGTTAAGCGACCGACTTCAGCTCAGGTCATGATCTCGCGGTCTGTGAGTTCGAGCCCCGCGTCGGGCTCTGTGCTGATGGCTCAGAGCCTGGAGCCTGCTTTGGATTCTGTGTCTCCCTCTCTCTCTGCCCCTCCCCTGTTCATGCTCTGTTCCTCTGTGTCTCAAAAATAAATAAAAACATTAAAAAAAATTTTTAAAAAAGACAGTGGAGTATCACTTACAGAGTGAAAAGGTGAAAATTCTGCCCTTTTGGCCTGATAATTCATATTAATTCCTCATTTCCCTGCCATAAGGTATCTCCGTAAAAGCACAAGTATGTGTTTCCAAAGGGGGAAGACAGAGTCGTGGAGAATTTCCTGTGTGGCTGGGTACTTGTATGACACCATCTGGCAGCTGTGAAGAAAAGTATGGCAGAAAGGTGGGGGGTGGGGTTCGGCCCTGGGCAGTTGAGCATCATCAACTGCCCACCAACCTCCCCTCCACCCCCATCTTTGGCCACCACTCCTAGGATGCTGAAATGTGGACACGACATCCCCTCCTCATGGAATTGGAAGGAGTGCATATTATCAGATCCGGCTACATAAGCTTTCTATTTCTGAGTTCACTTTGGGTTGCGAGGCTGGTATCTAATTTGCGAGAATCTTGGGTCCTCCAAAACTCCAAGGAGCACTTGGCACACATAGAGGTCTCAGGGGGAGGAGGGATAGACAGAGATCCTGGTCTTTCTGCCTCCGTTCATGACTATAGGCATCAGATAGCATAGGCCCTGTGGCTTCTGAACTTCTCAGTGGGTAATTGTATGACTGACACTTTCTAGGACTCCTGGGTTGGAGTTCTTCCTTTGGATGAGCCTTGGAAGCCGAGCCCCCATGAGAAATAGAATGGTAAGGGTGCTAGGCGAAGTGCCCCCTGCTTTGCCCACCCCCTGTTGCATGCTTTAAGAGCCCACCAGGAGCAACCCAGGCTTCCAGAAGGGACAGGCTTCAGGCACATGCAGATACAGGTGCTTGGGTTCTCCATAATGGAAATCGTGCGTCTATTAAGTCTTTTCTCTCCTGCTTTTCTATATGTTTTAAAAAAATTTTTTAACGTTTATTTATTTTTGAGACAGAGACAGAGCATGAACGGGGGAGGGGCAGAGAGAGAGGGAGACACAGAATCGGAAGCAGGCTCCAGGCTCTGAGCCATCAGCCCAGAGCCCGATGCAGGGCTCGAACTCATGGACCGCGAGATCGTGACCTGAGCTGAAGTCGGACGCTTAACCGACTGAGCCACCCAGGCGCCCCTCTCTCTATTTTTTTAATGTTTATTGATTTTTGAGAGAGAGTGTGAGCAAGGGAGGGGCAGAGAGAAGGAGACGGAAAATCCCAAACGGGCTCCGTACTGTCAGCGCAGAGCGACACGGGGCTCGAGCTCACAAACTGCGAGATTGTGACCTGAGCCGAGATCAGGAGTCCGACGCTCAACCGACTGAGCCACCCAGGCTCCTCTCTTCTGCTTTTCTAAAGGGAAAGAAAAATCATGTCCATCAACGATTTTGCTCCCTCTGAGTGAAGCTAATCCCAGACATGTCATGAAAGGGAGCCCAGGCTGCCTGGTCCCTTAGAAGAGCGTTTTCCTGGAGGCCCTGGAAAGATCCCAGAGCTCATCTGGCCAGTCCTCCCCTTTCTCCTGCAGATCTCTGAAGCAGCTCAGCCGGCCACCTCCTCCCTTTTGGTTCAGCATGCTGGCCTGGCAGTTGACATTCGAGCTGATTCATGTCTAAGTGAGCAGTTTCTCCGGACAGCTGTCTCCTCTCTCTGCAGCATGAGGAAGCCACGTTCCAGAGCAGTGGGCTTGGGCAAAGGAGCCTTTTCATCATCGGTGGCAAAAGAAGGCTGTTGTATTCAACGCGCCTGGCCTGTGTGCCCTTCCTGTCCCCTGGTCCCCATCCTGTTCTCTCCCGTGCTTCCGCGACCTTGGAGACCACTTTATTCAGAGTCCTGTTTTACTTTCTGTTGCTTTTCTCCCCATCCTTACCCTAGGGTGCCAATCCTCACTCGTAAACCTCCTAGATTTCCTTATCCAGTGGCAAAGTAGACAGGCTGGGAACCAACCCCTATTGTCAAGTGAATTGGGGGAGAATGTAATGTGGCTGATGAAACTATAAATCAGTTAGAGTAATCCAGTCTGCTCAATAATCTGTACTTAAACAGGCTAAACACCCTGCATTTCATAATGTACTTATTAAAGATCCATTTAACTATGGAGTTCTAATTACACCTTTAGAAAACTCTGTCAGCTCCTTGCCACTCTGGGTTTCTCCAAGGCACTCCTAACTTGTTGTAATTATTTTAATGTAATTTCAGAATAATTTTTATTCATTTTTAAACAGATGTGATTATGACACCGCTTTTTGGTCCTGGCGGTGCATTTTTCTTCAGGCAGCTAGCGATTCTGATTTTATCCTTTGTGAGACGTGGATAATGGGATCCGTGGATAACGGATCGCAAGACGGTCAACGGACCGAATCAAACGTGCTCAAATTATTTAACAAATTGTTACTGGATGTCAACTGGGAGAGCAAATCTCGGTACCAGTCCTGAATAACTTACACCTTGAGTTCTTTTTTTTTTTTTTTTTTTTTTTGAGGGATTCAGTATATAATCTCTTCCTGTATCAAACCTTTCATAGAAGATATTTCAGGATGGCTACATTCGGAGCCGTCTCAAACTGGGTACTTTAAAATTTTTTATCTATTGTGTCTTAGATTAGAGAATCAAAAGAAAGGTAGAAACTCTCCCAACCAAGGGCAGATACCAAGATGGGCTCAAACTCGTGCATGTATTTTCAGTGGTGTATGATGGCCTATTGGGGTCTGCAGATCCCAGGATGGGACCGTTGGTGAGCGAGACTTCCATTTTGGCTACCGTGTGTGTTGAGGGAGAAACTGGCAGATAATTCTGGGCAAGCCACTCAGATGGAGGTTCCAGAGGCCAAGACAGAAAGTCAGAACTCTCTACTGTTAAGTTGCGGGAAGCCACCAAAAACTTCTGGGAAAAGCAGGCTTCTGGAAGAGTCCTCTCGCGATAGTGTAAAATATAGGTTGGGGCACCTGGGTGGCTCGGTCAGTTAAGCATCTGACTTTGGCTCAGGTCATGATCTTGTGGTTCGTGAGTTCGAGCCCCATGTTGGGCTCGCTGCGGTCAGCACAGAGCCCACTTTGGATCCTCTGTCCCCCCCCCCCCTCTCTGCCCCTTCGTCACTTGCGTTCTCTGTCTCAAAAATGAACATTTTTTTTTAATTAAAAAAATAAATAGGTTTGAAAGCTGGAGACTGGGGTTGGGAATGTAGGTTTGGAGTCTTGCAAAATCTGGACGAGCAACACTCATTAGAGACGAAGGAAAGAAACAAGGAAACAAGGTGATGGATGTGAAGGAGAAAGTGATCTTGTGAAAATGAAATCACTGGACTGTCTCAACTTTGCTTCTTTCCTGGAGACAAAAAACCCTTAGTGTGTAATTTCCACATTTGGAAATTATCCGGCTTGCACCCTTACCATTATATTTCTCAGGGGAGCTTGGCTTCCAAGGCTGATCTCCCTATAGCGACTCAGCTACTGAGCATTGTTGAAGAAGCACCCACCCAAGCAGCAGATACCATTTAAAGAGAATGATTTCTGGGGCGCCTGAGTGGCTCAGTCAGTGAAGCGTCCGACTTTGGCTCAGCTCATGATCTCGCGGTCTGTGAGTTTGAGCCCCGCGTCGGGCTCTGTGCTGACAGCTCGGAGCCTGGAGCCTGCTTCGGATTCTGTGTTTCCCTCGCTCTCTGCCCCTCCCTCAGTCATGCTCTATCTCTCTCTTTCAAAAATAAACATTAAAAAAAAAAAGGAGCTGCCATGCATGTAACCATGGAGTCAGAGGTTTAAGGGCCATCACTTTGCAACACGTCCACATTGTTGCTGCCCTCAACACCAAACCTGCACCTTCCCTGTGTTCCCTGTTTCCGTCAGCAAAGGGGGTCACTCCACTGGCGTGAGTCTGGCCGTTAGGAATGATCTACCTCCTGTCCCTCGGGCCCTCCCACTATGTCCTGTTGGTTTCGCTCCCCGACATCTCCCAGATACATCTACTTCCCTTCAGTCTTGCTGTCAGGAGCCTTTGCCAACCTGTCCTCTCTGTCACCAAGCGCACCGCCTGGCACATGGTGGAGATGCCCTATATATTTCTTGCGTAAGTGAGTCTCTTGAGTTAAAACCGTCTCAGGCAGACTACCAGGCCAGGCCATGAGATGGAGTTTCGGAGGAAGCCTGTGTTGCCAAAGCCTGCGTGATTTTTCCGAAGATGGTGATAGAGGCCCAACAGAGTGGTTTTGGGTCAGTCCCATGGCTCTAGATGTAGCCTGACTTTCTAGAACAGTGAGTGTCTCTCACCCTCCTGATTTTGCCAAGGGGAGTATTATTATTTTTTTTTTTTCCTAATTCTTTCTGTCTTAGAAAGTCAAACCTGGGTATATGTCCCTCACTGGGGTATGCAGATTCTCACGTAAGTTGGAAAAGAGTTGCGTCTTCACAAGTGATGAAGGAGGTCAAGGTGATTGTGACCTCTAAAGAAGGTGTCCACTGGGCGTTACGAGTTTGAAGGTCTTCGTGTCCTCACATGTGAAGTTACCGGGATTAATCCAGGTGTCCCTTCAAGTCAGTCTCCGATCCCGATTTCTAAGAATCTTTATTATTATTATTATTATTATTATTATTATTATTATTATTATTTAAGCAAAACACCAGGAACAAAAAACCCTAGGGGGACTAGAGCAGTTGTAAAGCCTGCTGAAGGGTGAGCGATTCTACAATCCGTCCATCCAAGGTGGAGACACTCACTTCAACAGATTCCAGTGCTGCTTTGGTTCTGGGCAAAACAGGAAGGAGAGTCATGGCAGTGGAGACACTGGCGTTGAAACAGACAGTTGGTCAATGCTTTCTGTCCCTCCTCTGGTCTCAGCAGACCGTGTTACAGCGATGGCATCTGCCCAGTCTTATGTGAGATCTGATGTGTCAAGAGGGTTTGTTCCCGCCACCTCATTGACCGCTTCCTCTGGTGCGAGTTGAGGTTGGGTACATTTGGGGGTGCCCCAGATCCTCAGGGCTCTGGCGGACCGTCTCCAGCCTTCAGAACCCGTCGGGGTGACTTCCAACCCACGAGGCAGAAAAGAGAAACGGAGCCTCAGTCATGTGGTTTCTGTTATCTGTAACCATGGAAAACGCTGGCCATCTGTGAGGATCCCATTTTAACACTTTTTTTTCCCCCCTCTCTCTCTCTATTTCCATCTCTTTCTCGGGGAAAACAGCGGAGGAAGTGGAGAGGCTGGCGGCCATGCGTTCTGACTCCCTCGTGCCAGGTACCCACACCCCACCCATCCGGAGGAGGAGTAAGTTTGCCAACCTGGGGAGGATTTTCAAGCCCTGGAAGTGGAGGAAGAAGAAAAGCGAAAAGTTCAAACACACATCTGCAGGTAAGATTTTTTTTTTTTTCCTTCGTTTCGCATTGGGAGTTTGTTGACTTCAACTCTGTATGTTAATTAGTAGAATTTAATCATTGTGAGCTGTCTGACCCAAAGGAAGGAAAATCAAGCCCTAGAATTGCTCCTGTGTTTAATAATTCTGCAGGGCGATTGGAAATGGCTTTTGGATCCCTGTGTGTTTTCTTGCGTCTCAGGTTTTTGGTTGTTGTGTTTTTAATCAGCCACTTGTATTGGAGCTATAAATATGGGCTTAGAACTCCACCTTTTCGGTAGTAGAATGCTTTCTTTCCACCCCCGAGAATCTGTTTCTCATTGTTCACCCTTATTTTTACCGCTCCTGTAAAAATCAGCACACAGCAGAAAATAAGTTCTATGTGGTCTTTGGCAGATGAGAGTAGGTGATGCCATGGCGGAAAAATCTTGAATGAATGATTATTGGACATGGCAGGAAAACACAGGAGAATGGAGACAGAGATCACGGTAATGGCAGAGACAGCTCAATGGGCAGCAAAGGGATCGGAGGAAAGTCAGCACCGCTGAGGAGTACAGAGCAGAGACTCCGGGGTCAGACTGTGTGGGTTCAAGCCCCAGCTCTGATACTTGGTAGTTACGTGACCTTGCCCAGTTTATTCAACTCTGTACCTCAGTTTTCCCATCTGTAAAAGAGGGGTAAGAATAGTACTTGACGTGACTTAAAATTATGAGTTTATGTGGCATGCTATGTGGATATATTTTAAATGAGTAGGAGTGTGCAGAGGGACGTGTATATGGGAAGAGGTCTGATTTCACCCTGTCGGATTTGAAAGAAGTTGATGGAACAGCTACGCAGATGCTTTTTTTGTTCGTTTTGTTCTGATCTTGCTCATCGAATGCCCGGGTCATTCCAGGCCTACACTCCAGGGCTTTATTTCCTCCTTCCTCTTCATCCTCAAAAATTCAACCCATCCTCTCCCCTCCTCAGGATCATCACCTCCTCTGCTCCTTTTCCCCACCCCCAGGACTAACCCTCAAGTAGGAGATGGGGTGCTTGTTGTACCTGAGCTGGAGTCCACAGATCTGGGAATTTCAACGCTAATTGCTTTGGGGAACCCGAAAGAGAATAGCGAACACAGGAAAGTTGCAAAAAGTCTTGAAATCTTTTTGTCTTTTAAAATGTTTGTCTCTATTTGAGGGAGAGTGAGCCCGAGCAGGGGAGGGGCG
Source organism: Panthera pardus (assembly GCF_024362965.1). Lineage (NCBI taxonomy): Eukaryota > Metazoa > Chordata > Mammalia > Carnivora > Felidae > Panthera > Panthera pardus. The sequence goes on along the minus strand of NW_026526732.1, from coordinate 121,858,608 downwards.
GGGAGGGAGAGGACAGAGGATCCAGGGCGGGCTCTGCGCTGACAGCAGAGAGCCCGACGCGGGGCTCGAAGTCACAGACCACGAGACCATGACCTGAGCCACAGTTGGACGCCTGACCAACTGAACCACCCAGGTGCCCCCAAAAGTCTTGACATCTTAAACGGTTCTCGTGGACATCTCAAGTTCGTGTTTTCTGACTCTTCCTTCGATGGAAGCCCCAATGCCCCTGTTGCTAGAATAAGTTAATTCTTGAGATGAGAGCGAACCTCTGAACTCCATGAATCTCTAAACTGTCATCCCTGGGACGGAGACCCTTCACCTGACTTCGTTCTGCACCCTCGTGGTCGTTGTACAGCTGTACTAAAACCTGGAGGCCTTTCATGCATTTCTAACCGCTACTGAGAGACTGACGGGCAAGCAGAAACCTCAGTGGGTGACTCCCCCGTGTCCACCCAGCTGGGGTGAGACTAGATCATGGCCTCCAAGAGGAGAAATCTTAAATATATCCTTTAGGCACAGTGAGGTGTAAGACACTTGAACAAGAAAGAAAGAGGGAGCGTTCTGTAAGCACTGGAAAAAATAACCATTTCCACGAGATTCCTTTTGACGGTCTTCCTGACTTTGCTGTGGAAAATGGCTTATAATAAAACAAACATGCAATTAACGAATGGCCATTCGTCAGCACGAATCCCCTAATGAGGGTGTTGGTAGATGCCTTTCCTCCCGGCACATCAAGAGCTTTGTTTTGTCCATTTGGCAAGACCTTAAGGTAAAGCTTGGATGCTTCCTGCATGCAAAGATCAGGCGTGCTGACTTCTTCGGGATGTTGGAAAACTAGTCCTTTGACAGATGCAAAAATAGTGACATCACATTACTCACGGATCATGAAAAGGTTGAGCACTTTGTTCATTTAGGGGAGGAAAAACAGACATACACATGACGGGCAGAGTTGTGGTTTGAATCGTTCTTATCATTAACTATTCTTAGCAAGTTCTTATCCCTCTGGCCTGATTAACTTGGCAGTTGAATGCGATATTTGTATGTAGTGTTGTGTTTTTTTTTTTTTTCTTTAAGAGACATTCAGCTCCTAAAGTAGAAAAGGTAGAGGGATGTACTGTGGAATATCTTTATATCCAAATAGATGGATGGGTACATGGAATGAGTGAAACTATTCCAGTTTGAAAAAAAAAAAAAAGTCAATGGTTTACAGTTCAGTATACTTTGTACTTAACTGGATAAGGAAATATTATTCCTCATTTTTGGAAAGGAGAGACTTGTGCCAATTCTTGGCCCAGAGGAGGAAAAAAAAAATGGCAGCATAAGGGCGCATAAGATGATAAATTGTATGTATATTCAAGTAGGAGTTGAAAATGCACACTTTTCTACGTGTCGATAAGAGTCAAACGTTATATATACGAGAGGGTCGGTTGATGATGGGATTGTTAATGGTCGGCCAGTTTTAGCTGGTGTGCATAGATTTGTATGTGTGCAGATGTATTGTTCTTTCATTTATAAGATAATGTCCACAGTTTTAACTACAGAGAAGAAGTCCGTATGTTACATCCATTTTGTGCATTTGTATTTCAAATTGCGCTCCTAAAAAATATATGAAAAAGACATTAACGTAGCCCATACTTGGCCTGTTTTTATTTCCACAGTGAAGTGCCCTTATAATTTGCCATAATTAGCTATCCTGTGGTTTTCCTGGGTGTCAGGTTAGGGCTCATGTGTGTCTGTGCATAGCACATCTTCAGAGACATGCCCAGAAATCTTCCTTTGTAAGTTGTATAACAGGAAGGAAACTACATTGGGAAATTATGATGTTAACGTTTTCCTCAATTTTGGCATCAACAATTGCATGGATTTTTTTTGAAGTGTGTTTATTTTGAGAGAGAGAGAGAGCAGGGGAGGGGCAGAGAGAGAGGGAGCATGAGAATCCCCAGCCGGCTCCGCGCTGTCAGCTCGGAGCCCGGCGTGGGGGCTGGAACTCATGAACCATGAGATCATGACCTGAGCCGAAGCCAAGAGTCGGACGTTTAACCGACTGAGCCCCCCGGGCGCCCCCACGATTGCCTGAATCTTTTGAAGATCTCCACATCTCGCGCCACTCATACAGCCTTCCTATTCCAGGCGGAAGGCCAGTGTCCTGACAAGGCCTGTAGCACCACGACCCCGAGCTGCGCTCTGGGTGGGGGTGAAAACACTGGAACATCACCATGCCATGACATAGGGAGACAACAGTAATGGATAGACCGTAAAATACGGGTCCTCCTGGAGGTGAACTTTACAGGCTTTGCAGCCTGTCCTCAGAGGCCGTGCCCAGGGCCTGCCAGGCAGTTAGCCTGACACACCCAGCTTCTTCCGTGGAGTCAGCAGTGCTGGCCACGGCTGCTCTGGGAACAAAGACAAGTGATAGCCCCCCTGAAGTAGAACAGACCAGCGCCTCCCCAAAATAGTCCACTGCAACCGTCTTCTCCAAATTCCTTGAAAATGAGGACTGTATTTATAGAGAAATAGAACTGGCAGGGATAAACTATGAAGATGCCACCGAATTATGCTTTTATTTCCTCTTGACAGAAAATCACAAGCTGCAGGGGGTTGGCCCTGAAAATCTACAACGTGCCAAAATTCCCTTTGTGCTTCTAAGCTTTTCTTCGTACCTAGGGCCTTGAGCAACGTGATATTTTTAAAAATTAAAAAAAAAATTTACAGAATGTTACTGAATACCTACGCATACTGAAACTGTACCTGCTCTGGGGATATGACGGTGAGCAAAACCAGACCTTGTCCGTGACCTTGTGGCACGCACGGTGTAGTGGGGGGAGGCAGGCGATCAAAACAGAAGGATACAGGTAGGATCGCAATTGTGGTTAAGGGCAGTGAAGGAGAGGTACTCATTTGGGAGAAGGAGAGGGAAATTTGGCTCAGTCTGAGGGCTCAAAGAAACTGTCCTGAGGAAGAGAAAATTGAGCTGAAATCCAGGAGAGGAGCAAGAATTTAGAAAATGAGCCTTCCAGGGGCACCTGGGTGCCTCAGTGGGTTAAGCATCTGATTTCGGCTCAGGTCATGATCTCATGGTTCACGAGTTTGAGCCCCCCATCGTGCTCTGTGCTGAGAGCTCAGAGCCTGGAGTCTGCTTCGGATTCTGTGTCTGCCCCTCTCTGCCCCTTCCCCTCTCACACTCTGACTTCCTCTCTCCCAAAATAAACAAACATTAAAAAAATTTTTTTAAAAAAGGAAATTGAGCACGCCAGGCAGCAAAACAGCCTGTGCAAAGGCCCTGTGGTAGAAGAAATAGAGATGAACTGGCTGGGAAAGCAAGAAAGACCAGTGGCTAGGGAATTAAGAGAGCTAGGAGTGTGATATCAGCTGAGGCTGGAGAGGTCACCAAAGAGTGGACTGTCACTGGGCCTTCATCCTGCACAGCAAATTAGACAAGGGTATGAGTGGCTCCAGGAAGACCAATTAGGCCACGTGCAGATGACAGTAACCTGGACTAATATTTGCTAGTAGAAGTAGATGAATTTGGGTGTTATAAGGGACAAGTGACAGGACTTAATGACAAGCTGGATTTAGGAGGGAGACAGAGGGAAAGGTCATGTTTGATACTCTAGTGTTGGGTTAGGGGGTATGGTGGTAGCCTGTGCGTCATTGGCAGTGGGGGGGGGGGGGGGAGATGGAATTCGGATTGCAGGTTAGATTTGAGTTGGTTTTGTGATGTCTAAAGTTGGGAGTTGATTATATGGAATGCAACGAAGACGTCTGCACTGGGTCCATAAATCTTGGGTCTTTGCACATCCGTGTTAATTAGAGTGATGCCCATGTAGGAAATGGTCTAAGGAACTAGTACAGAACAGAAAGAATGGAAAGAAAACAGGGCCAAAGACAGTCTTAAAGACAAAGGAAGACTATCATTACTAGTGACCGAAAGAGGAGTATGAACTTATAAAGGAGAATCGAAAGGCAGTGGCTTTGATGTATTTCATTTAGCATTATACCCTCTCGCTCCATCCATGTTGTTGCACGTGGCAGATCTCTTTTTTATGTTATTTTATTATAAACATTTTTTAATGTTTATTTTATTTTATTTTTCTGAGAGAGAGGGAGAGAGAACAGGGAGGAGCAGAGAGAGGGAGAAAGAATCCGAAGCAGGCTCCAGGCTCTAGGCTCTGAGCTGTCAGCACAGGACCTAATGCGGGGCTTGAACTCACAAATCGCGAGATCGTGACCTGAGCCGAAGTCGGACGCTCAACTGACAGAGCCGCCCAGGCGCCCCAGATCTCCTTCTTTTTATGGCTGAGTAATGGTCCATTGTATACGTACACCCCGTCTTCTTTATCCATCCATCTATCCATGGACAGTTTGGCTGCTTCCATATCTTGGCCTTGTACACAACGCTGCGATAAACTTGTGGATGCACGTATCTTTTCAAATTAGTGGTTTTGTTTTCCTTGGGTAGATATTCAGTAGTGGATTACTGGATCATAGGGCATTTCTATATATATTTTTTTTTTAAGATTTTATGTTTAAGTAATCTCTGTACCCAACGTGGGGCTTGAACTCACAACCGTGAGATCAAGAGTCGCATGCTCTACTGACCGAGCCAGGCAGGTGGCCCAGTATTTCTATTTTTAATTTTTTGCGGAACCTCCACACGGTTTTCCACAGTGGCTGTACCAGTGTACATCCCCCGCAACAGAGCACAAGGGTTTTTTTTTTTTTTGCTTTGGTTGTTTGCTTAGTCACTTTGGCAGGTGTAAGGTGATAATCTCATTGTAGTTTTAATTTGCATTTCCCTGGGGTGATTGGTGATGGTGGGTATCTTTTCTTGTGTCTGTTGGCCATCTCCATGGGTTTTTTGGGAAAAATGTCCCTTCGGGTCCTCTGCTCCTTTTTTAATTGGTGGTTGTCAAAGGGTGAGGTGGGGTGTGGGGGTGGGTGAAATAGATAAAGGGGATCAGGTGCTTATCTTGATGAGCGCCCCCGAACCGTAACATGACGTTGTACACCTGAACGTAACCTAGCACCGTATGGTTGCACTTGGATTTAAAAAAAAAGAGAGAAGGCGGTGGCTAGAGAGGTAGGAGGAAAAACAGAAGAATGCGGTGTGACAGGAGCCAGGAGTGGAAAATGTTTCAAGGAGGGTGTGATGAGCCACGTTCAGTGCCGTGAGGGGGCTGGGGCGGTGCGGAAGAACATTGTCTGGGGTGGTGTGATTCTGATCAGCTGGAGCTCATCATTGATAACTTAGCAAAAGCCGTCTGGGTGGATTCTTTGGGGAGAGATGTCAGATTAGTGTGGAGTGAGGAATTCATAGAAAACGGGGGACGATGGGAGTGAGCTTTCGGAGGAGTCTGGCCGTGAAGTAGTAAGAAGACATACTACAGGAGAGATGCTGGAAGAAACGTACGTGTGTCTACAGGGGCTTGTGCGTGTGCTTGGGTTGCGAGGGGCTGTCTGTGTGTGCCTTCTGATTGGTTGTCATCGTACAGGGAAAGTGACGTAAGAGTGAGAAGCGGGCGTGAGGGATCCGGTAGAGAGGACGAGGAGGAAGATAGACGAGACGAGGCGGGTGGGTGAGGTGCTGAGAAGCTAGGGGCAGAGGGGGGGTACAAGGCACAGATTGCAGGGCTCGAATCAGCAAAGGCATGGAAACTCCCGCGTGAAATAACCAGGCCACCAGAGGGTCTGGCTGCACAGGGCGGGAGTCCGGCTTGACCCCGTCTGGGGGCTGCTCTTTTCCAGATAATAAGTCTGCTCATTTCTTCATGGGGAGGGGAGGACAGGGACGTGCAGAGTCAGGCCAATTTCAGATTAGGACTCTACGTGGCAACAGTGACTGCTTCAGTGGCTTTGGCTGTCCAAGTACAGCTCTGGATGAGGTAGACAGTTGGGGCCATCAAGTGCTGGCATTTTGCCAGGTGGATGAAAAAGGGGGGTGGGGAGCAGAGGCGATTCGGGCGTCTGTATTCGTTTCCCAGGGCTGCAGTAACAAATCACTACACGCTTGTGGCTTAGAACTACAGCAACGTGTTGTCTCACAGTTCTGAAGGTCCAGAGTCCAAAATCAAGGTGTTAGCAAGGCTGGTTCCTCCTGGAAGCTGGGGGGTGGGGCGGTGGGAGTGGTGGTGTAAATGTTCCATGCCTTTCTCCTAGCTCCTGGTGGCTGCCGGGCTGTCCTCAGCCAGCCGTCCCTTGGCTTGTATCTCCATCACTCCAGTCCCTGCCTCTGTCTGCACATGGCCTTTCCCCCATGTCTCTTTGTGTCGCCGGGGCCCCCCTCTCCTTTCTCTTAGAAAAACATCAGCCATTGGATCCTCTATCCAGGATCATCTTGAATCATCCAGGGACCTCTAACTCCATAATATCTGCAAAGACCTTATTTCTAAATGAGGTCACACACACGGGCACGGTGTTAGGGCTTAAACACGTCTTTTGTGTGGATACAGTTTAACCCGCTACAGTATTGACTCTGGATTGGATGAAAAAGCAAAGGCCCAGTGAATTGAGCCCAGTGAGAAAAGTGCATAGACTTTAGGTTGCAAGGGAGTCGAATTTGAAAACAATCCGTGGGACCGGTGGCCAGAAGCAAGCTAGAACGGCGGGAGCCTCTGGGTACACAGCTGTGTCTTGAATTGGGGATGTTCAAAGTAGACCTAAAACAGACTAAAACCACGGAACTGGTGGCTGAGGTGGAGGAATAAGTCAGGAAATTGTTGAAAATGTGGTAAACGATCCGATCCACTAATAGACACACATATCTTATTTGCCAAATTTTGTGCCGATTTAACTTGCCGTCTTTAATGGTGAAACAAAAGGAAGGGCGCCTGGGTGGCTTAGTCGGTCAACTGACCAATGCTTGATTTTGGCTCAGGTCACGATCTCATGGTTCGTGAGTTCGAGCCCTGTGTTGGGCTCCAGGCTGGGCAAGGAGTCTGCTTGAGATTCTCTCTCTCCCTCACCCTCACCCTCACCCCCTCCCCTGTTGGTGTATGTACACCCTTTCTCTCTCTCTCTCTCTCTCTCTCTCTCTCTCTCTCTTCTCTCTCTCTCTCTCTTTCTCTCTCTGTCTCAAATAATAAATCAACTTAAAAAAAATAAATGGGGGGCGCCTGGGTGGCTCAGTCGGTTGGGCGGCCAACTTTGGCTCAGGTCATGATCTCATGGTTCATGAGTTCGAGCCCCACGTCGGGCTCTGTGCTGAAAGCCTGCTTCGGAATCTGTGACTCCCCCTCTCTCTGTCCCCAGCTCATGCTCTGTCTCTGTCTCTCAAAAACATAAATAAACAAAATTAAAAAAAAAAATTAAAAATAAATAAATAAATGGAACTTTTCTCTTTGGTTTTAGCATTCAACTAATTACTGACCTAACATTTTCTTAGAAAGATTCTCTATTTTCTTTTTCCAAAGTGAGATGTTTCAGTCCATCACACCTTTAAAGGACCACAATCTGATTCATAGAGAATCAGAGGTTGCTTTTTAATCGTTCACTGCACCTTTGGACACGTCTACCTCCTTAGTGTTGGGCTAAGGCCACAACTTGGCAATAGGGGTAATTGATGACCTGGTACCCTGTCACATGACCGGGGACCGGTGAATCCTGACAGCAGTCTGTTGGTGTGAGCCCCCCTGACTGCTAGCAGTAGTGAAGGGCCAGGCCTGAATACACTGGAAACTCCCCTCATGTTCGCGACGGGGTCCAGGAATAGCCCACACGCTTTTGCCCAGCGTTTTCCGTACAACACGATACCGGGGTCATGGTGTCCTTGGGCGGGACACTTGCAGGCAGTCTTGTGAGCACGGAGCTCCTCTCCCTGAGCCCATCTGCCCTTCTGCGGTAGGTTCTCCTCACTCCAAAGCTCCCAGCCCAACAAGAGCCAGCCCTGAAGCCTGGCTTGTTAGCTCACTACTTCATCTGGTTGCTGGCTGCCCCTTTCCCTCAGGGCCGGACTCCTCTTCCTTTATTTCTTGCACCAATTCACCAGAGTCATTGATGACATTAGGAATCACTAGTCTCCAAGTATCCCTTCCTGGCAAGCCCATATCTCTGGAAGTGTTGCTCTTTGAATAACACTCCTTGGGTCATGAAGATCGTCTAAATTGGAACTGGATTCCGCCTTTGGACTTGGTGTGACGGGCTTCTGAGCTCTTCAGAAGGAGCCTGTCGCTGAGATCCGGGGTGGTTGCTTGGCAGGTGAACCCCACGCTGCCAGTTCCTGTCCTCTAGGGATTCCTAGCAGGTCCTGTGATAAGGGCAGTGCATATGCTTCTTGGAGGAGAGAGAGAAACCCTACGGTTTTCATGGAGGCTTACGTCGACATCCTTTTGTAGCATAGGATTAAAGAGCACTGTTAGCAAATGGAATCACTGCCTCTATATCCAGCATAAGACCAGCTCTGCCCACTGTAAGGGCCCTGGGGACCATCGCTGGCACAGCTCTGGAGCGGGAAGTTCGTATTCGTCCCACTCAGGCAGAGGGGTGAAATCAGTACATTGCAAACATTGATGCTGTTGAACAGACACATGTGCCCTTGCGAGAGAGATGGCATAGGCCCTCCTACCCTAACGTCAGTGGCCCCGTGGAGTCCCCATTTCAAACTAACAAGGTAACATTATCTACTTGGTCAGAGCTTAGGTTTTTAAACGTCTGTGAGCCATGGAGGGTTCAGTAAGGATAGCAGCTTGGCAGGTTGCATTGATTTATGTGCCAGGCACCGCCATTATCCCCCAAAATACCACAACAAGTAGATATCTGACCCCTGCCTCCCAAAGGTTGTGATCTTGAGGGAAAAATAGATAATAAAACCAGCAATTACAGTCAAGTGTCTGTGATATTAGAGGAGACACACAGGGGCTGCAGGAACTCACATTAGACAGGGGTGCCTGGGTGGCTCAGTCAGTTAAGTGTCCGACTTCAACTCATGTCATGATCTTGTGGTTCATGAGTTCAAGCCCAGCATTGGGCTCTGTGCTGACAGCTCAGATTCTGGAGCCTGCTTTGGATTCTGTGTCTCCCTCTCTCTCTGTCTCTCTCTGTCTCTCTCAAAAATAAACATTAAAAAAAACCCTCAAATTAGACAAACCCAGCTGAGTTACAAGTTACCAGGACAGGTGCCCCAGAGAAATGGTTGTTTAACCAAAGCCTGAGGCAATGAATGTGAGGAAGTCTTCTCTCCTGGTGGAAAGAAAAGTGTAGGAGCGTCTGGAGAAGAGAGGAGGAGAGATTGCCAATCCACAGCTTAAAAGAGAGGCTTGGGTTTGAGAAGGATTGCTGAGGGGGAGAAGCAGAGAGTAGTGAAAAATGAGGAGAAAGAAGGATCTGCAAGGATCTGCTCGTGAAGGGCCTCACGGGGTCTCTTACAGAGTCTGGACTTGACCTCAGTGCCCCGTCCTACTGAAGCCGTTGGAAGACTTGCCTTTTAGCAAGATCATTCTTTGAGCCTGGGCAAAGTTTGGAGTGCGACCAAATGTTGTCGTCAGCTTCATGATATAACTGCTTGTATGTATTTGTGGAATGAGAGGAGACTATGATACGCTTAAGGAGACCCCTCCTTGCTCTCCTGGAATCAAGTGGGATTTTGAGCATTCCTGTTGATGTGGGTCACAAGGATGCTGTTGGTGGGAGGAAGCAGGTGGTTGGTTGTAAGGCTGGGGAAAGATGAAGACAGTCCCAGACTAGGATGGGGGCATTAGGCACCGAAGACGGTGGACCGTTGCAAGAGATCTTTAGGAGACAGAATGAGCACAGGTCGGATGGGGAGGGTGAGGGAAGAGGAAAGCACCAGTCTGGCTTCTCGCCAAGTAGTAAGATGGGTAGAGGCACCACTCCATCGGGGACACTGAAGATGAGTGGGTTGGTGGGGGAATTGATGATGGATTTCGGGGTAGGGTGGCTTTCATGTGCTTCCAAGATGCCCAACATAGAAGGCTACTGGATGTAGAGAACTGAGATCAGGAGAGATCTGGAAGTCATGCCTGCTTATGCGTTTGAAGCCCTGGGGTGGGAACTCCAAGGGGAAGATACAAAGTGAGAAGCACAGAAGGGCTGCAGGAAGAGCACCCGGAAGACCACTGCCCTGTAAGTTATGTGCAGAGGCAGTGGAAGCTTCCGGAAGACAGGTGAGGCCCGCTGGAGAGCTAGGAAAAAAACCGGGAGGAGCTGGTAGTTATCACCTGTGCAGAACAGGAAAGTGTTCAGGAAAGGAGAAGGGTCAACTCTGGCAGGTCCTGACGGGATGGCAAGGACGGAGGAGCATCCTGTGTGTTGAGTGACAACTCGTCATTGGTGTTCTGGGGAGAACGGTTTTGGGGAAGCTACCTGGCTGGCATTTAGATAGCCTGTGGTTGAGGCGTGAACGAGAGAAGAGGAAGTAGACTTCTTTATTTTTTAAAGTTTGTTTTTTGAGAGAGACAGCGTGGGTGGGAGAGGGGCAGAGAGAGAGGGAGAGAGAGGGAGAGGGAGAGAGAGAGGATCCCAAGCAGGCTCCACGCTGTCAGTGCAGAGCCCAACGCGCCCGGGCTCGAACTCATGGACTGTGAGACCATGACCTGAGCTGAAAACGAGAGTCAGATGCTTAACCGACCGAGCCACCCAGGCGCCCCAGAGGAAGTAGGCTTCTTTTAAGAGGTTTGGCCAGGAGAGAGAAGGAGAAATAGGTAGTCGTCCCCCAAATGGGAAATGAGCAGGAGGGAGGTGTTTTCTTATGATTGGTTGGAGTCTATCACGATGCCAAGTTTGCCTTAACATGGCTGTGGCATTCCAAGGGAAATAGAAACATCAGCACAGTGACTGTTAAGCCAAATAAATATATTTCCACACATTTTTCAGTAATGACATTACTTGTGACTAGGAAAAACAAACATGCAAATAATCGGAGCGCTGTTTAGCATCTGATTTTAATAAGAAATCATCAAAGCAAGCTGTCTAGCCTTCAGCATCTGGCTAGATCCCACGTTCTCTTTGGGTGATTGGAGGCTTCAGTTTCTTTCTTTCTCTTTTTTTTTTTTAATTTTTTAAAAATGTTTATTCATTTTTGAGAGACAGAACGCAAGTGGGGGCAGGGGGGACAGAGAGAGAGAGGGAGACACAGAATCCGAGGCAGGCTCCAGGCTCCGAGCCGTCAGCACAGAACCTGACGCGGGGCTCGAACTCACGAACTGCAAGATCATGACCTGAGCTGAAGTCGGACGCTTCACCGAATAAGCTGCGCAGCTGCCCCTGGAGGCTTCAGTTTAAGAAAGGAGCTGAGCATGGAGAGGCAAAGAATATTCTTACCTGGAGATCCATCATGACCCTCAGAGGGAACACCTCGGAGTTGGAAGGCAAAATAGACTTATAAGGCCCAGTTAAAAAAAAGAAAAAAGTCTCTAATAAATACAGGCTAAAGACTCTGGACATCAATACCTTCCTAGGGCTGGGATGGTAAAGATATCATTGTTTCCTCTTCAAGTGATCTATATCCATCACTCTTAGGTGGCAAGACTATAAAATCCTTAATGACAGAGACCCTGCCTTTTCCTCGTCTCCCGGGATTGAGCAAACACCTGACAGTGTGGGTGCCTAATAAGTACATATTGAACTAAAAAGTCAGGGAGGTAGCTGCAACTATATGAGTCCCCCTGTTTACGAGAGCTGAAAGAGGAGAGGCAAATTTTACTGAGGCTTGGAGGGGCTGAATAATTTGTAGCTAGCAATGGCACAGCTAGAATTTGAAGTCTTATCACCTATGTTGCATTTTGGATCCATGAGAATGGGCACTCGTGATTCATGAGTGCTTTGGAACATGGCGTTCATCTACACTTAACAGGGATGTCCTAGAACAGTTTCCTTCCCTGACACCATCTCTGTAAAGCCAAAATGTGAAGGAAGAAGGAGTTCATCCATGAAAACTGACGATGGAAGTCACAGCGTGAGTCTTTATTGAATGCCCTTAACGGTCACCGTTAATATCTTACACATCTTTGTGCCTCACAGCGTCTGGTTCAATGCCATGCCCACGGCACATGCTTTCTTTTTGTTGAATGGCTAAGAGAGAGTACGTTGATACGGGCCCCAGACAAATACCATTCAGAGCCATCATGTTCAGGTTTTCAGCGGAACTTGACGTCTGTATGCTCTGCGGCATCTGGGAACAGAGTATGTGTAGATGGGGCAAGCGAACGTTGGGCACACAGGCTTCTGGAGCGGTTGCTAGATTTACAGCTGGACCTTTGCAGAACTGATTCCGAAAGGGCGCCAGCCATCCGGTGTTTATCAGAAGAGGTGTGCTTCGGTGCGTGGTTAGGGTGCAGACCTAGCCGCCCAACCCCCAGGTTACTTCAGGCAAGTTATTTGTACTCTGTGGGCTCATTTCCCTCGTCGAAAATAGGAATAACACTGGCACCTCATAAAGTTGCGAGGGTTGGAAAAGAAATTAATGTTGGAAAGCTCTTAGAATAGTACCTCGCACATAATACGTTCTAAGTAAGTTTTATCGTCGTAACTTCTTTTTTTTCTGAAAATGCATTAAAAACCAACCATCGAAGGGCACCTGGGTGGCTCTTGGAGAGAGTTGGGCATCCGCCTCTTGGTTTTGGCTCAGATCACGATCTTACGGTTGCGGGATCGAGGCCCTGTGTTGGACTTCATGTTGACAGTGTGGAGCCTGCGTGAGATTCTCGCCTCTCTGTGCCTCTCTCTCTCTCTCTCTCTCTCTCTCTCTCTCTCTCTCTCTCTCTCTCAAAATAAAAGCAAACAAAAACCAAACAAACAAAACCCAACAAGCACCAAAGAATAAGGAAAGACTTATTTTATAGTTTGTCTTTGGAAATGGTGTAGGTACAAAGTGACAATTCTGGTGAGCTTGTCTTAGATTTAGGTAGTTTTGTTTAGATCCTGGGTGTAGGAGCCTGCTTTTGGACCCGTCATACAATTCCACAAAGCTGGATCTTGTCCCCTGTTTTCCTAAGGTACCAGTGAGTTAGCTCACTAAAGTATTTCCTCCTCTCTATGAATTTACAATTAAGCGAACAAACACAATGGCTTCTGAGGAAATACTTCATCCTGTTTGTCCTTTGCTACACCAGAGGCAAAAATATGTGTGATTTATAAAAAGGCGTTCGGGCGGGGGGTGGTTGGTGGAAATAACGTGGGTGTAGTTATTTTGAAAATCAGAGATTTTTTGAAAATTAGAGATCTGTGGCAAGTCAGAATGCTCAACGGTAAAGAAAGGTGTAAACAGGATGACCATATACTGTATTTTCCAAACGTGGACGTTTTTGATAGTACAATGGGATGCCATTTCTGCTTAGAAGAGGACAGACAGTAAGCATGAAACAGGGCTGTGTTGGGCAAAGAGGGGGCCTTGGTCACTCTGTCCGAGACCGCCTGGACATAAGCCATAGAGTCTGAGGCCAGTTCTGTTCTACAAACAGAAAAGAATTGCCAGTTAACTCACAAGACAAAGTGGAAGGGACCACTTGGAACCGAGACTCCTAAGACCACGAGAAGGCACTCTGTGGCCTGCCATTTTGGTTAAATGAATGAATACTGGTTGAGTCCCATAGGGTCTCTGCAGAAAGGAACAGCTCTGTTCCCAGCCCTCAGACCGTGTCTCTGCTTCCCCTCCCGCACTCCCGCTGATGTCTTGATCAGAAATTCAGTCCCCGTGCCAGTTTCTTCCACCAACAATTTGTGCTGTCTCCTTCGGTGTATCTCTTGCTCTCCGAGGTTCTGGACTGTTCCTGTCACCTGCTTGCATGCCAGCAGGCCCCGTGCGTCTCCCCAGTTGCAGACCCCGTTCTCACTGGCGTTGGTCACGTCTTCTCATGTGCAATGCTGTCGTCTGTCTTTTCTCCTCTTCCCTAGCTCTAGTCCCCCTCTCATTCTTTCCCTTCTCTCTTCTTCTTGGAGCACTCATTTATCCTGCCTGACGATCTGATGTCTCCTAAGTTCATTAAATTCTCAGACCTTTGCTGGCTCCATCCATAGGGTGGCATTGGACTCCAGTCGCCATGGGCCAAGAGCAGAATGCCATTGAACTCAGAAATTCAGTTCTGTGAAGATCTCCACCCCGGGGCCAGCACTCTGCAGACCTTCCCACTGTCTCCCAAATAAGTATGTAGGCACCAAACGCCTCCTTTCTGCCCTAACGGGCTTCCCCTCCCAAAGCACACTGACGCTATGAGATGAATCCTCATTCATTTTGGGGGTATCTTGGAATCAGGTCCCAATTTTACTTCCATATCCGGTCTGATTGGACACCTGCACCTTTCTTCCTCCATTACCACTTTAATATAGACGTCCACGTGGGCCCCCCGTGTTTCCCCAGAAAAATCTGGCCTTTTCCCTTTGCCTTTGATGCACTGTAAACATCCTGATGGTAATAGCTGATGGTCAGGAATGGGTCATCAGTGGGTGCTGGATGACAAATACCAGAGCAGCCACAGTGCAGCTCTTACAGCTTCTCTAGTCCTACAAGTCTGTTACGGCTAACATCTGTTTTATAGATGAGGATAATGAGGCTGAGGAAGGGTCAGTAACTTGCCCCGGATTACCCAGCTGGTTAATGGTAAAGCCCTAGAGGACTTGGACGCAAGCCTGTCTCACTTCAAAGTCTCCTGGGCTTTGCTTGGAAATATCGCCGTTCCAATTGATGTTCAGGCATCAAGAGTGAAAAGGTTAAGATGTACATACATCCAGGTGAGATCGGTGTGGAACACGCTTGAATTCAGAAAGCTGATCTCATCAGGAAGACAGTGTTGGAAAGAAGACTCGATGGTCTCAGTGACTAATGCCAGCGTCCCCCAAACAAAGAAAAATACCTACATGATGTTTGTCAACTTGTCTCTTAAAAAACCGAGTTCTTCTTGGGGCGCCTGGGTGGCTCAGTCGGTTGAGCGTCTGATTCTTGATTTCAGCTCAGGTCACGATCCCAGGGCCTTGGGATGGAACCCCATGTCAGGCTCCACACTGAGCGTGGAGCCTGCTTTAAGATCCTCCCTCTGCCCCTCTCCCTAGTTGCCAAGCGTGCTCTCTCTCACACTCTCTCTCTCTCTATAAATGAGTTCTTCCTGTGTGTCAGTTGATTGATTTTTGTTGTTGTTGATTTCCTTGTTGAATTGTAGAAGTTTTAGGGAAGATGTCGGGCAGTTAGAATGTGGGGTTTGTTCGACTAGAAATATCAAGGGACCCTAGGAGAAAAACAGACCATGAGCCCACATAGGAATCAAATGATTTGTGAAGGTCCATTTTAAAGGTCTTCCTTCTTCCTTTTTTTGTTCCCCAGGGAAGAGTTGGGTCGGGGGCATTGTGTGAATATAAAAATGAGTGAGGTATTAATGAAGTCACATGCATGAAAGAAAGTGTTGGGTACCACGCACCTGCTCCGAGGGGCAGTCTGACCTGGGGAAGGAGGGCGTGGATGCTGACCCCAAGCATCTGGGGGGACCTTCCCATCCAATCACAGTGAGTTATAATTAAGCAATGTTGTGAGGGGTCTTCATGAGGAAAGTCAGGGAGCAGTGCTAACGACGTTCAGACAGATAGAAGTTTGGCCTGGAAGATTATTGTAATGTTTGTGTATTTTTGTCCTCAAACAAGTGTGGGTTTCTGAAGAGAATAAATGTCTCCCGTATGGCATTGCGACATCTCCGTGTCCTCTGAAAGGCTGCTCTGTGCCGTGTGGCTAGGCTGTACATTTCCTAGCTTCTTGGGAGCTGTGAGGTGGTCTGAGATTGTAGGAAGCTGCTTCCTGCCTCTATAAATTGTCGGGGAAGGCCGTGGAAAGGGCTTTTCACCGCTTCTCAACACACAGGAAGGGGTCGTTTAATGCAGTAGTTTGAGAACCGTGCTAATTATACCTCCAGACATTTCTGTGACGATTGTATGAAGCAGGCTATGAACTATAATTCCACAACCTCATTTTACAGTACCAGATCCCTATGTTAGAAAAGAAAAGAAAAGTTATGCAATTTATCCATCAGTGCACAAAACCCTATTTCGTGCATGGACAACTGGAAAGATTCATCACCAGGAGATGTGCCACTACAGTGAGGATAATCTCACCTGCCTCGTGAACGACTGAAACATCATGTGATAGATCTGGGTCAGGTGGATATTTACAGAGATGCTCACAACAGTGTGCCTTCACTCACGGCCATGGTCCTGTCGGTTTCTGGAAAGGCTGGCGGGCTCTTGTGTGTTGAATTCTCGTCATGTCTTTAACAAAATGTCTCTAAACAAGTCATTTAACACGTTCATCGCAGACTGACTGCATCCCGGTATGAGGTAATTATGGTCATAATTCTGTATTTCGATTCTAAGTAGCAAATTTGAGAGAGGTTATTTAAATGAAAATAGTAGATTCCGTTCAAGTTTCAAAACAGAAAATTTACCTGACACCCTTACAAATTACGATCGCTTATACACACTTGCTTACGTTCTTTCTTAATGGTTTCACAGAGTTGAACACATTCGTATCATTTTTTTCTTGCACTTAAAAAAATTTTTTTAATTAATATTTACTTACGGGGGGGGAGGGGCGGGGAGGAGCAGAGAGAGAGGAGACTGAGGATCCCTAGTAGGCTCCACGCTGTCAGTGCAGAGCCTGATGCAGGGGTTGATCCCACGAACCTGTGAGATCATGACCTAAACCGAGATCAAGAGTTAGATGCTTAACTGTCTGAGCCACCCAGGCACCCCTTAATTTTTTAACGGAGGTAAGGTTCTTGCTGAGAATCAGTCATCCACCGTACCGCGTTCCCTTGAGCGTATGCTGTTACAAATAACCGTGCCTCTGGCCCCTGCGTAAGTAGTGAATCCTTTGTCTATACTTTTTTCTATAGGGTGGAGACTTGGTTCAGCGGCACATTGGGTGTGCGTATTTTTTTGGCCCTAACTTTCTGGAAAGGTTGGGATGTGACACGGAAAGTAATGACTTCACGCTCAGCAGGGTTGGGATAGAGAGCTGCGTGGTGGTGTTAAGTTAGAAGTGCGGTCAGT
The DNA here is from genome assembly GCF_024362965.1 of Panthera pardus. Lineage (NCBI taxonomy): Eukaryota > Metazoa > Chordata > Mammalia > Carnivora > Felidae > Panthera > Panthera pardus. The sequence goes on along the minus strand of NW_026526732.1, from coordinate 121,841,628 downwards.
GGGAAATCCAGCGGGGGAGGGGGGGCTCTCTCCTAGCATATGCCAACATTGGACGGTTTCTCCAGAGTGGGCGCAGCTTTGCTGACCGTGGCCTCTCTTTGGACCGGCTTCTTCTTTTGCAGTTCACTTAAAAATTTTTTTTTTGTAATGTTTTATTTAGTTTTGAGACAGGAAGAGACAGAGCATGAACAGGGGAGGGTCAGAGAGAGGGAGACACAGAATCTGAAACAGGCTCCAGGCTCCGAGCGGTCAGCACAGAGCCCGACGCGGGGCTCAAACTCACGGACCGCGAGATCATGACCTGAGCCGAAGTCGGCTGCTCAACCGACTGAGCCACCCAGGTGCCCCTGTAGTTCGCTTTAAACTCCTGGTGTGAACGTTGCAACCCACACACAGTCTAACATTTTCCTTGTCAGAATACCTCAATTGTAGGGAAAACTTTAGTTAAGAGCCAGCTAGAAGATAATCTCGATATCGTTACCGATATAAACTAGCAGAAGCCACAAAAGACACTGTTTACAAATGGTCCCTGATAAGTAGGATTGACAGGAACAAAATAAAATACTTGAGGAAACAGTTGAATGTTTCATGCTAGTTCTTTTTTTAAAAAATGTTTATTTTTAATATTTTTAAGTTTATTTATTTATTTTGAGAGAGAGAGTGAGTGAGCACAGGTGGGGTAGGGGCAGAGAGAGAAGGAGAGAGAATTCTAAACAGGACCCACACTGTAAGTGCAGAGCCCAGTGTGGGGCTTGAACCCACAAGCTGTGAGATCAGGACCTGAGCCGAGATTGAGAGTCAGACGCTTAACTGGCTGAGCCACCCAGGCACACCAAAATGTTTATGTGTGTGTGTGTGTGTGTGTGTGTGTGTGTGTGTGTGTGTGTGTGTGTGTGTGTGAGAGAGAGAGAGAGAGAGAGAGAGAGAGAGAGAGAGAGAGAGAGAGAGAGAGAGAACAGGCAGAAGAGGGGCAGAGAGAGAGGGTGACACAGAATCCGAAACAGGCTCCAGGCTCTAGGCTCTGAGCTGTCAGCACAGAGCCCGATGCGGGGCTCAAACCCACAAACTGTGAGATCATGACCTGAGCCAAAGTCGGACACTTAACTGACTCAGCCACCCAGGTGCCCTTCATGTTAGTTCTTTAGTTATGGTGACTTCTATGAAAGTTGGTGTTTCTCCAATAATTCAGTGAATCTGTATTGAAGAAGACACAAGGCTGGGAACCACAAACAACCAGATGTTGCCTAGACCATCAATTTTGAAGCAAGGGGAGCAACCATATAAAAGAAGGCTTAGAAGGGGCTGGGTCATAGTCCCTTTTTGTCATATTAGGGGTGTCAGACTTTATCATATACAGTGGGTCACCAATAAAAGTTTTAAGCAGGAAAATAGAGGTTCTGTTTTCAGTTCAAATCAAATTGGACAAAGGACATGAACTAGCAAACTGAAGAAACATACAAGTGTCCCTAAGTATAAGACAGATCTCATTTTCACCCATAACTTAGCATAAATCAAAACCAGTGAGATACTGTTTTTCGCTTACGACTTCTTTGGCGAAAACCAAAGAAATTGCTAACTACTCTGTGGCAGCTAGTAGAGTAGAAAACAGCCACTCTCATCGGGTGCTGGTGGAAGGGTGAATCAGGGCAGGCTGGTCTGGAGGACCATTTTGGCAAGAACGACCATACTTTTTTTTTAAAAGGTTTTATTTTTAAGTTACCTCTGTGCCCCACACGGGTCTTAAACTCACAGTCCCAAGCCCGAGAGTCGCAGGCTCTACTGACAGACCCAGCCAGGCATCCCAAGAATAACCAGAATTTTAGATGAACTTACCCTTGACCTAGCAATTCATCAGCCTAGCAAAGCATGGTAGGGCAAGCAAAGATTATAGACACAGGGAGAGATGCTACAAAGTTACTGACTTGAGGACGAGCACGCCCAGTAGCAGGTGGAAATTTTGAGTAATTTCCTATGTCCCTGTGTGCAGCATTAGGGTCAGATAGATGTGCAAGGTTGTTCTTTACAGATCGTTTATAATAGTAGCATCAACTGAGGCTGGTCTTTCTGACATAATCGTGGTCTTTCTGCACGATGGAACACCAAAAAACATAAGGTAGATCTTATACCTTCAGATATTGAGGGAATGTTAAGATGTACAGTTTTAGTCGTGTCCGTTTTATTTGTTTCTTGCCTTCTGTGTCCCCTCTTATTTTTTTAAACAAAAATTGTATATATTTAAGGTATGCAGTATGATGGTTTGATAGGCATATAGTGAAATAATTATTATTTTTTAAAAATTAAAAATTTTTTAAATTTATTTTTGAGAGAGAGACAGAGCATGAGCGGGGGAGGGGCAGAGAGAGAGGGAGACACAGAATCCGAAGCAGGCTCCAGGCTCTGAGCGGTCAGCACAGAGCCCGATGCAGGGCTCGAACTCACAAACCGTGAGATCATGATCTGAGCTGAAGTTGGACACTCAACCGACTGAGCCCCCCAGGCGCCCCTAGTGAAATAATTATTACGGTCAATCTAATTAACGTATCATCTCCTCACATAGTTAACCATTTTGTGTGTGTGTGTGTTGGGACCACCTGAAATCTACTCTCTTAGCAAATGTCCAGTACTCAGGACAGCGTTATTAACTGAAGGATAGATTATATGTATACATGTTGGTTTCTGCAAAAATGTGGAAGAAACATACAGGGGTGTACTGGTTTTCAGGGAATAGACCTGGGTTTTGAGCATAGACAGAAGGAGAAGCGTGGGGCATTTCATCGTATCCCTTTCTCTGCAGTTGAAGGATTGCCATAGGTGTGTTGCTTTTATTTAAATGATTGCGGAAGAGACCTTCTCACTGAATTACAGGCACGCGTGATCTTTGCCTCGTTTAACGTGAGTCCGTCAACACGTATGTATTTAGTGCCATTCACTCTTCCAAGATCTTCACGTTTACTAACCCACATTAATCATCGCAAACCCACGTGAGACAGGATCCATTTTGTTCCCCATCTTGCGGATGAGGGAACGGAGGCGCAGAGAGGGTTAAGCAACTTGCCCTGAGGTCACGCAGCTGTGAAAACGCAGAGCCAGGATTTGAACTCTAGAAGCCTGGTACCCCAGCCCCACTGTACCTTGGCTCAACACTTTGATACTTGCCAGCATCAGAACAGAAAGCCAAGTCCTGGAGTGAGGTCTCGGTAACAACCTGTATACGGTTACTTGTTACTGACTTGTAATTGTTGTCGGCCAGGAAATCGTTTTATTTGGTAACAGGCTGACATTGTTTCTGGCCTCTGCTCCCATAGGTACTTCTTTTTCAGATGCAGAAATTATCCAGCCTTCATCTGCCGGCAATGAGACGATTACAGAAGGTGGGAACTGGCCCTTCAAGCCGCCCTTTCCTCTTTATTAACCCTAGTTTTGCTTTCCGAACAGAGATTCTAGAGCTCTCCTTTCCAGGCATGCTGTGAGCCCACGAGTGGCTGGCCAAGACCCATTTGTATCTATCTTTTAGCTTGCAGAGCCACAGGCTCCCAGCCTGGGCTGCCCGACTTCCCCGTAGCAGAGCACTTGAGAGCTCAAGGTCATATGCCAGAGAGCTTTCTGCTCTCTGCCTGCCTGAATCAAGCCCGGAAAACAGAACACTGATAAGTCAAGCCAGAGCGTGATTATTTGAAGCCAAGGTGATTATTTGAACGTAGCCAAGAATTTTACTCTTTTCAGAATTATGTCATAGAAATAATAGCGTTTGATCAGATAAACCTTCTTAGCAACGGATGTGGTTTTTGGAAAAAAGGTGAGGGAGCATCTTTTCTCCTGCCCGATGCCACTTCGTGGCTCATGGTGCCCCCATGGTTGAGCTCAGGTTTCTCTGGCAACTTCTTTTGTTCAACGAATACTTACCCAAGAGCTCCTAAGTGGCAGGCTCAGAACAAAGAGAGCTAAATAAGACAGAGTCTGCCCACACTGAACATACACAAACGGAAGAAACCAAACTGGCAGCCAGTAATTACGAGGCTGCAAGATAAATGATCATGAGGTATACACAAAGTGCTTTGGGAGCACAAAAGAAGTGATTTCTGGATTGTCTTAATTTAGTCCCGGTTGAGAGTTCCTGCACAGAGAAATGACCTAATGTCTCCACTGGAAAACACGGGTGCCTCGGGTTATTTCAGCCCCTCGCCCGTGCGTGGGTGCGTGCAAGACCCACTCGTGTGGCACCTAGAAATGCAGCTACGGGGAGCTGTGTAGAGACGTCCTGATAGCTACAGATCACTGGGGTATTCACACCTCCTCGTGGTTCGATTCACTCGGTCCTCACTGTTTTCTGAGCATCGTGAGTTAGGCCCTTGGACACGAAGATGAAGAATATAGGGGTGCCTGGGTGGCTCAGTCAGTTAAGTGTCCGACTTCGGCTCAGGTTGTGATCTCATGGTTCGTGAGTTCGAGCCCCACGTCGGGCTCTGTGCTGACAGCTCAGAGCCTGGAGCCTGCTTTGGATTCTGTGTCTCCCTCCCTCTGCCTCTCCCCTGCTCATGCTCTATTTCTCTCTAAGAATACATATACATTAAAAGAATTTTTTTTTAAGATGAAAAATAGAGTCCCACCCATCCCCTTGGAGACTGGAGTCTGACCCAGCTGGGGCCAGAGAAGAGCTCACAACAGAGTGCTGAGCAGGAAAGAACACAGAGTGAGGTTCCCAGGAGGCTTTGGAGCTAGTGTTCAAGGTCGGTAAGAGAGAAGAGACCTTCGGGATACAGGAAGGAATGTGGCAAAGTTAGGGATTTGAGGAGGAGCGTGTCTAAAAGAAATTATAGAAGAAACCTAAGTGGCCGAAGAGCAGGTTAGTGGCGATGTGCTGAGGGGGTCACAGAAGAGTGCTCTGACCTTCACTTTGTGAGAAAGAACCATAGGTGAGAGTTCTTGCAAGCCTCACATGCCGGGTACTGTTCTCAGCACGCTTCATGCACTTTCCTGTTTCCCGGTCACTGTAGCCCCACGGGGTCTTATTATCCTCGTGTTGCATTTGTGGAAATTGTAGCACAAGGAAGTTCACTAACTTGCCAATGTCGCATCCTAGCAGGTAGGGGAGGCAGGTTCCATCTGGTTCATTGCCCAGCGGAGCCCACAGACTTAACCACAGCACCACAGCTACGGTCCTTAGAAGTTTGGCAGACATGGTTGGGGACAGCATATCCCCGACGGAGCCAGTGGCATAAACAGAGGCCCCGAGGTGGGAAATCAGAGGTGTGATTTGGAAGTTCGGAGCAGGGGTTCGTAATAGGTAAGGGATGGGATGTAAGGATTAGATCACATGTGAATGTTAGGAGCAGTGCAATTCAGCCCATGACAACAGTGAATGAGATGAAGGCCTTCTTCCTCTCAAAAGATAACCAGGTTGGGGCACCTGGGTGGCTCAATCAATTAAGTGTCTTGACTTCAGCTCAGGTCATGATCTCACGGTTTGTGAGTTCGAGCCCCACGTCGGGCTCTGTGCTGTCAGTACAGAGCCTGCTTCGGATCCTCTGTCCACCCCCCCCTCCTCCTTCTCTCTGCAAAAAAGACAACCAGGTTTTTCTTCTCCTTAGGCATCTTCCAGAAGTGAGCAAGCCATTATTGACTTAAAAATTTTTATCAAGTCTATCAGGTTCGGGGCCCGTTGCTAACTCGTTAATGGACTTGCAAACATTGTTCATCAGCAAAAGAATGCCAGTAGCTCAGTTATTCCTGGGATCAACGCCCTCCTGGTTTTCCAGCCCCAGAGCCCTTTTGAGCAATGAGAATCCTCCGAAATACCATATTCCAGAGAAAGTAGTTCCTTAGCTGGGAGCACATGGCCTGATTGCTGGAGGGCTCTTACTTGGAAATAGCTGCTCGAGAGACAGAAGAGGTACAGACTAGAGCCTCAGCAAGTAGAGTCCCACATTGAGTACCCAGGGGGGAGTGACTGGTGCCCGTTTTGTTCTTCTTTGGGCATCCAGCTTTGTCAATAAAAATGGCTTACAATTTTTAACACGAACTGAATTTTGTCTTCTTGGAAAATGAATTCTATTAGCTTGTTGGAAAGGGAAAAAAAAAAAATCTTCCAGAAATGTTTATTTAAAAGGTATCTGATTTTTTTTAAAATTCACCCTCATCCTCCTAGGCTCATAGGCTGTTACACCCCAAGGAGGGTCAGAGAAAAACCCATCCGGATCAAGACGCATGATCCTCCATGAAAAGGAATTGTCAGCTCAGGGAGAGCTGAACCTTCCATGTCAAATGGCTGCAGGTTTGAGCCTCCCAGAGACGGACAGACGCCCATGCATGAATCACAGAGAGTTCTGCCCTGGGTATTTATAATTCAGATCCAGGGCCTCCCTAAATCGCTCTTTGGTGGTTTTCCATTCCTGTGTGGGTATATTTACATTTACACCCCATTTATATGATTTGCCAGAGCTTGAGGCCGATGACTTAAACTTTTCCCTTCACTTCCGATTTTCATTGCCCTCCCCGTCTCTGTAGCCCTGAAAATGAGCTTTTCTGAGCTCCTCATTAATTTTTCACTCCTCTCCCTGCGGGAGATTGCACAGATACACAGCCCTCGGAGTGCAGGCCAAAGAATGCTTGGCAGGCTACTGCTGCACCCAGCAATAGATTTCAGAAACATACCCCCGGGGATTCTGACAAGCGGAATGCCCAGGGCTCACTCGCACTGTGATTAAGGGGTTCCCATTAGACCTTGAGAAAGTCGTGCCGTATCCCGATACCGGGGGTGTGCAGTGAATTTGCTCTGTTTTTAATTGGGTGTTAAATTAAGAGTAGCACTGTGATGCTAACAACACCACGGGTCTGGCTCCTGCTGGCTATGTGGCCATAGACAAGTGAGTTCACCTCTCTGAACCTTATCTTTCCGTCTTCAAAACGTGAGGCTCAGACTAGACCATCTCCAGGTGTCTGATGCGTCTAATACGCCCCTCATTTTGACCGCAGACAGGCATTCTTTTCGACAAGTGTAAAGAAAAGTCATTGAATACGTTTTCCTTAGTCTCACCGTTGCTGTGGCCGAGAGCAGGATCTATGCATTGAAGGGCTACCGAATTCACTTGCGCCCAGCTTTATGTAAGAAACATGCCACACAGGAATATTCCCATTCGAACGGCTCCATTGCTGGCTATCTGTCTCGATATTGGATGCGGTCTCCTGGCCTCCGCTGCCTTCCTTCCCATGTGGCCCGTTCAGCTATCACTCCTCATTAGAAGACCGAATGCATTTCTTTGGGGACCTTTTACAAAGTTATTTCGACCGCTGGAGTCTGGGGTTCCGCAGGATAAGCGTGGGCCGGAGACCTCTGTAATGAGCCTAGAGTCTCCGTGAGCATGAACTTGCTCAGCGGGCAAAATTAACCCTATTGAAATTTGTACCTAGCTGTCTTAATTGGAACTAAGGTGTCTGCGGGGTTCAAACGGATCAAGGCTTTCAGGATGCCAAACTAAATCAGTGGGGCACATGATTTCCTTCTGCAAAGTCCTCTGAAACGAGATAACCTTCTTAATTTATAGGTAGTCTTCCAAGAACTAATCGTTTAAATGTTCAGTGAACAAAACAGGGTAAAAACGGTCTCATCACCACGCACAGCCTATATCTGATGTCCAGGAGTAATTGGGAACAAACTCTTTTGGTCAGGAACCAGGACTAGCTGTGAAAACTCAATGCCGTGAACATTTGTCCTTGAGGACAATAAACAATGTCACACGAAGGAACACCTAAAAAGCAAACCTGGTGGAAAAGAAAAGAAAGAGGTGTTAGAGATTAAGTAGGACCATAATGTTAGAAAAGCTCTTCACCTAAATTTTGTGTCATCCTAGGTTAGAACTTTTTGTAAAAAGGAAAGTTTTCATGGCTTGATTCCCTCGTAGAAAATGAGAAGAGTTTTCAGGCTGAGCTAAAAATGAGCATAGTTTTAGGAAAATACAGCAAGCACTTAGAGTTCCAGAAATCCGTTATATCAACAGTAAATCAGAAATGTGCCAAAGAGCCAATGGGTTACTCCTTCACATGAGCAGAGAGTAATACAGAGTCCAATATGTAAAACACCAGACGAGAAAATCCTGAAAGTATCACTCTTTTCACGTACCCAAAAAAGTATCGGAACATAAACCCGGGAGTTATAGCAGTAATTATTTTGAGCAAAGCCCTGACCGTGCTCTAGTCCTTGGCATAACCTCATTTTCTTGTCCCAAATTGGGTTCTGCCCCTGGACGAACTCCCCCAGAGCTCTGTTTCTCAGGCATCAAGTGAAGGGTTCAGAATCGATGGTCTCCGAGGCCTCTGCCAGCTGTAAGATCCTTTGGTTTTAAATCAACATATATGGGGAAAACATGTCAAATTTTATTAAGTCAGTTTTCGGCTGCATTCAGATACAGTAATAGCAGAAACGATAGACACAATATTTATTCTTCCCGTTAGCAAAATACCTCTTTGCGCAAACTCTCCCCATGACACTGCTCCAGGTTATAACTATTTGAAGAGGCTGCATGATGTTATCTGAAAACTTATTTAAATAAGGAGGCAAAAGTGTGGTTTGCTCTTTTAAATTTTTTTTAATGTCCTATTTTTTTTTTTAATTTTTTAAAATTTTTAAAATTTACATCCAAACTAGTTAGCATGTGGTGCAACCATGATTTCAGGAGTAGATTCCTTTGTGCCCCTTCCCCATGTAGCCCATCCCCCCTCCCACACCCCCTCCAGCAACCCTCAGTTTGTTCTCCATATTTATGAGTCTCTTCTGTTTTGTCCCCCCTCCCTGTTTTGATATTATTTTTGTTTCCCTTCCCTTATGTTCATCTGTTTGGTCTCTTAAAGTCCTCCTATGAGTGAAGTCACAGGATTTTTGTCTTTCTCTGACTGACTAATTTCACTTATTTTTAAGAAAGCGCGAGCCAGGGAGGGACGGGGGTTGGGGTGGGCGAGGGGGACAGAAGATCTGAAGTGGACTCTGCGCTGAGAGCGGCAGGCTCGACGTGGGGCTCGAACTCACAAACTGCGAGATCATGACCTGAGCTGAAGTCAGAGGCTCACCTGACTGAGCCACCCAGGCGCCCCGGTTGGCTCCTTAAATGTCATCACAGTAGGCTTCCCTTACAGGGACTTTAGGAATATCAGAACAAAGACTGCCTTGTCCTTGCTAGCTCTTCTTCTAGTTCGACGAACAATTCACGGAGAATTGCAGGTTAAGATCATTCTCACAGCCCTTTCTTAAGAACCAGCAGAGATGTTGATTCTTAAAGAGGAAGAATACTTCTGGGCCAAGAAGGGACTATCAGGCCTAAGCACAGACTTTTGGGAGCTAGCACTGACTTCCCTCTGTTCCTCCTACCTCTGTTTATCCTAATGCTGTTTACATCCTTTTCTCTTCTTCCCTTGTGAGTCTGAGTCACTAATGGCTCTCAGAGGCATCATTTTCCTCAAAGTCATTACACTAGAGATGACTGGCCATGAAAATTGTATCTTCAGAGCACTGAGGGGAAACACTACTAACCAACAGTTTTGTGCCCTGGTAAAACATTGTTCCGGTGAATTAAAAATATTTTTAGGCATAAAAATCAAGAAGAGTTTACACGAAGAGATAGACCCCAAAAGAAGTGGAAGAGAATATAATTCAGGAAGAAGGAGATAGAACCCACAATAAAGGAGTGGAACACAGGAAGCAATAATGAGGAAAGAAATTGGTAAAGTTTTGCAGATAAAAACAAGGGCTGCTCGTTTAAGAATAATCATAAGCAATTGGGGGGGATAATAAAGGCAAAATCAGTATACTACACATATAAAATAGGAGAGGATGATCTGAGTTAAGTTGTTCTAAGCTTACTATGTTATTCTGGAGGTGGAAATTAGTGATTCATTTTGAACTTAAAAAAATTTTTATTTTAATGTTTGTTTATTTGAGAGAGAGAGAGAGAGAAACAGAATAGAGAGTGCAAACCGGGGAGGGTCAGAGACAGGGAGACGGAGCCCGACGCAGGGCTTGAACTCGTGAACTGCAAGATCATGACCTAAGCTGAAGATGGACGCTCAACCTGACTGTGCCACCCAGGTGCCCCCATTTTGAACTTTTTACATCAAGTAAGCATATTGAATATTTAAGGCTAACCACTAAAACAATAGAAGTAAAATGTATAACTTAAACCAGTGAAGAGGAAAAAGGAAGACAAGAAACCTCATCACTCTAAAAGAAGGTAATAAAGAATGAAGGAAGAAAGGAAAATCATGGTAACTAGCATAGAATAAGAATAGAAATAAGTCCAGATATATCAGTGATTACAATAAACATAAATGGTCTATATATATCAGTTAAAAGATTAAGGTTGCTAAAAACTATATAACAAAAACCTAGATATAAGCTACTTATAAAATATACTTAAGTGTAAGGATATAGAGAAGTTTAAAAGAGCATAAGAAGATCAACAAATGTTTAAGGGATGCTAATTAATCTACATTAATAATACCAGGCAAAATATATTTTAAGTCAAGAAACTTAATGTTCATTATGTATTGATAAAAGGAGCAGTTCATTTGGAAAATGTAACAATTCAAAATATGTATGTATCTAACTATATAGTCTCAAAATATATACAGCAAAAGTTGGCTGAATACAAGGATAAATGAACCAGTCTATTAGTGTATGTCTCTCAGTAACTGTTCAGGCAGACAAAAAAAATAGTTAAGGATGTAGAAAATAAAAATACACAATTAAGCTGTAAGACAGCCAAAGCTCATTATAAATTTAGAAATTAAAAAACAAATATCCAAATAGTTTATTGATTAAAGAATCAATTATACTCAATGTTAAATGTTTAGAACCAACTGACTTCTAAATGTTTAGAACTGACAGACACATATGAAATATAAAGCAATAAGTAGAAGGAAATCTGTAACCTTAAATGCATACCTTTGAAAATAAGATTGAAAAGACCCAAAGTTAATGAATCTGAAAACAAATAAACAATAAATAAAATCCATAAAGCCTTCAAAACAGTTATTTGAAAAAATGTCTGAAACAGATAACTATATAAAGACACAAATTTTAAAAATAATAGAAATGAAAAGAACATAGCTACAGATAGAGTGCAGTCTTTTTTAATCAAAAGGAAAAACCCAACAAGTTATGGAAAAACTTAAAAACCAAAGTTAAAAAGACAACTTCCCAGGAAATGATACAGGTGGAGGCTAATAGAAAACCTGAATAAATTATAACTAATATCCAAACTAAATTCAGAGTTTACCCATCCACTTTCTTTTCTGTATCTTTTCTTACCGAGATATAATTTACATACAGTAAAATTCACCCTTTCTCATGTTCTATGAGTTTTGATGATTATGTTCAGACATATAACCCCACCACAGCTATGATATAGTTTTGTGGGGTTTTTTTTTCTCTAAAAAAATTCCCTAGGGGTGCCTGGGTGGCTCAGTTGGTTAAGTGTCTGATTTCAGCTCAGGTCATAATCTCACGGTTCACGAGCTCAAGCCCCACATAGGACTCTGTGCTGACAGCTCAGAGCCTGGAGCCTGCTTCCGATTCTGTGTCTCCCTCTCTCTCTGCCCCTCTCCCGCTCATGCTCTGTCTCTCTCTCAAAAATAAATAAACTTTAAAAAATACTTTAAAAATTCCCTCATGCCCTTTTGTAGACAACTCTTTCTCCCATAACAGTTGATCTGTTTTCTGTCCCTGTCTTTTCCAAAATGTTACATAAATAGTAGAAAGTGTGTAGCCTTTTGAGAATGCATTTCAGATTCCTCTGTGTTATGGTGTATATCAGTAATTCATTCCTTTTTCTTGGGAAAAAACATGCAGTTGCATGGATACCCCACTTTATCCATTGGGCCAGTTGAAGGGCTTTTGGGTTGTTTCTAGATGGGGGCAATTCTATGTAAACATGTTTTCATTTCACTTGGGTAAATGACAGAGACTGCAGGGTCATGTGTTAAGGGTATGTTTAATCTTGTAAGAAATTACCATGCTGTTTTCCAATGCAGTGGGGTTTCTGCTGGCTTTGTGTTTCCATCAGTACTTGGTATTGTCCATTCTTTTCTTTTAGCTATTCTAATGAGCATGAGTGGTATCTCCTTGTGATTCAAATTTGCATTTCCCTAATGATTAAGGACATTGAGCATCTGCTCATATACTAATGTACCATTTTTATATCTTCATTCAAATCTTTTGACAATTTTTTTTTTAAAATTGGGTTGTTTTCCTCTTGCTGAGTTTCAGGCTGCTTTATACATTCTAGATAAATATTACACACAGTAATTTAAAATCACCCTTCTTTAAAAATATAAAAGATAGGCCTAGGTGGTTATTTAGTCAAATTCTACTATACTGTCAAGGAACAAATTATTCCGGAACACAGAAACTGGGAGAAAGCTCCTCATTCTGTTGTATAACCACAATACCAAGAAGACTTTGGGAGAAAGGAAAATCTGTAGATCAATTTTACTTGGAAATATAGATTAAATATTATCAAACTAAACAGAGATGGGGATGGGGGGGAAGAGATATCCAAGTGGGTTTATCCAGCCAAGGGCAGGTTAGCATTAGAAAATGTATTAATGTGGGGCACCAGGGTGGCTCGGTTAGTTAAGCTTCCCACTTTGGTTCAGGTCATAGTCTCGCAGCTCATGAGTTCAAGCCCTGCACCAGGCTCTGTGCTGACAGCTCAGAGCCTGGACCCTGCTTCAGATTCTGTGTCTCCCACTCTCTCTGCCCCCTGCCCCACTCATGCTCGCTCGCTCTCTCTCTCAAAAATAAACAGAAAGAAAGGAAAGAAAGAAAAGAAAGATGGATGTATTTATGTGGGACACCTGGCTGGCTCAGTTGGTAGAGCATGTGACTCTGGATCTCAGGATCATGAGTCTGAACCCCACATTGGGCTGGAGACTGCTTAAAAAAAAAAGAACTAATATGGAAGGGTTGGCAAGATGGCTGAAGACAAGATTAACATGTATTTAAAAATCAATAGAATCCACATTTAACAGCTAAAAGTAGTAAGAAACAGAACAGTAATTTTTAAGAGAATCTATTTTTGACAGTCAAAACAAGCCCTCAGAACTATGACTGTAGCTTCTATAGTTGATTCTCTATTTCACTCCGAAAGGACCTGACTCCTTATATTGCCACTAGGAGAAATCTGTTTCTCCCGATGCCTTCCAACTTCTTTACAAATATCCGTTCCCAGCAGACTATCCTCTGTGTGGGTGTATATTGATCCGTTTAATTTCATTCCCAAACCTTTATAAAGGAACCACTATGTTTCCAGCACTTTCCTTTACCAAGCACCCATTTACCAAGTTTCCTTTTTTAGATCCAGAAAATTTGTCTCTACTCATGCATTCCATAGCCCTCTCTAAACACAGATCAAATAGTCTGTTTTTGCCCCTGTTTCTGTATATAATACTTTTTTTTCTCCCTAACGTTGCCTACCTTCGATTCTAACTAAGTTTTTTGGATGTCACAAGATTGTCCTCATAGTAATCCTGAAAAGAGGCATTCTAAGGTCAACTTCAACATTTAAATGACTCTCTTACCTGTAGGAAGACAGAGGATAAGGTGCAATACACGATAAAAGAATTCCTCATGTGCTTTCGGGAGCAGGGACAGCATGCTATTATTCAACTTTGTATTCTCTAACAGAAAGTCTTACAGAAAGAGGGAGCCAATTATATTTAACTGATATTCAAAACCTCAAAGGAACAGAAAACAGAGTGATTTATTTTAGATTTTCCATGAGCAATAGGAAGGCGCTGCTTCCTTCCTTCTATCTCGTTTACCTTTTCTGTCATTGTGACATCATAAAGCAACCTCTGGTAGGTCTTCCGCTAACATTTGTTAGACCTGGACAAAAGTACAAATACAGCCAACTCTCCCCTTGACTCTCTCTTCCCACCCTAGGCCCGTCCCCCACCACAAGGAACCTCTGGGGCACAAGTGTGGACCCAACCAGCCCACTACTCAAGCTCCATCTTCTGGAAGCTCTTGGCCATCTGGGCAAGGAATTCAATGGTCCCAAGTACCCAATGCCCAGAATGTGGTTGAAAAGGGGGTGCGGGATTCAGGGTGTACCCTTGGCACAGGCATCTTATCCTGTATGGAGGGTCAGAGTTGGCAGTGGGGTGGGGTGAGGGTCCTCTCAGCTACCAGGCACAGGGCAGGCTTTCTCTGCTGCCTGTGCAACCAGGAATACATCAGCCTGTTTCCTGAAGAATTCCGACTCAACATAACTTACCACTTGTTAGGTAGAATCATAACTTGTAAGAACTTAAAGAGACCTTTGAAACCATTTTATCCAAACCTTGTATTAACTGAGAAAACCAAGGCCATAGAATTGAACTAACTTGCCATTGGTCACATGAGAAGGTCAACTTCAGACAAGTAATAGAAAACCAAGTCCCCAGAGTTCAGATGATCCTTCCCATTATCATTCTTCTAGCTATGTATTCAGTGCCTGTCGCTGTGGTTCCCCAGCACTTTGGCAAACGATGTTGGTTGCTCTTGAGTAAAACTGGCCAATTGTAACCATAGCGGAGCAAACTCCTGCGTTGGAGGGCAGAGGAAAACGTATCTGCATGCTTTCAGCATCTACATAAGTCAGGTTTCTCCTAATTGTGAAATAATAAATTCCATGTGATGAAAAGGATATGTCATTTAGAGTCAGAAGTGGACACCAGTAAGCCATCAGATAGGCTGAAATGCCAGAAGCCAAGTAAGTACAATGGAAAGGAATAGCATTGCGTTGTTGGCTTTTATGAAAGTTGTCCATTTTCATCCTTTCAGAGATCCCCCCAGAGTAACATACCAAGACAACTATGCTGGATCCAACCTGGCACCATAGATCAGCCCTCTCTCTGCCGTGAACACGATAGCTGTAATTCACTGATTTTATTCTTTGATGAAGTGAGAAGAAAAGGAGGAAAACAGCTCAAAAAATAGCTCTTTTCATTCATTTATATACTATTTGTTCTTTCAGTAAATACTTGCTGAATGATTGCTATGTACTTGGTCCTGTGCTGGGTAACAGGTGAACAAGGCAGATGTAGTCCCTGCTCTTGAATATTTTCCACTCTAATGGGGAGAATCATGGGAGAATCATGGGGAGAAGTATGTGAAAGAGTTAATACAAAATTTGGGGAAGCCCTAACTAGAGCAAAAAGCAAAAAGGAACTCTACCTGTTAGCAAGCCATGGGGGAGATGATAGGTGCTTTGCTGCTGAGCCAATGAGGAATAATGTTTTTCATCTTTATGGAGAACAAAGTGCACTACAGCCTGGGGGTGGAGGGTGCAGATTTAGGTGGGGGAAGTAACATGTACGTAGTTTAAAAACTTTTAGAATAGAAACTAGACACTGAGAAGAGATTATGGAATATTCTTATCTGATAATCTTTAAAATAGACCCGCTGACCTGGGGTGGTTTAGCCATGATCTTGTTTGCGTCTGTCAGTGATCAACTGGGGATCCCCTCGGGGTCACTGCAGGCTTCATGGGCCTTTCTTTATTTGGTTGGCAGAATGCTTAGTGATATTGGGGAATATGTGTCTGATTTCTTACTTAGAAACTGGCCTGACAGTGTTTAAGACTGACGTGAGGTTTTGTGAACTATGGGCGCGACGTTAGTCTGTCAAAAGCACCTAGGTTTTTATCGCACTTTTTTAATGGCTTAATAACTGAATTACAAAGAAGAGGCATCTTCTGAGCCACCCGTGGAGTTTCATGTGTATTTTTACAACTTTACCTTCTTATTTTTTAGTTTTAATTAGGTACCATTTAATTTATTTAAAAAATTTTACGTGCATACAGTTGATGTATAATGTTACATTCGTTTCAGGTATATAATGTAGTGATTCAACAGCTCTCTATGTTTTCATCACTAGCTACCATCTGTTACCATATGATGCTATTATAATGTCATTGACTATATTCTCAATGCTGTACCTTTTATTCCCCAATTTATTTGTTCCGTAACTGGAAGCCTGAATCTCCCATTACCCTTCACCCATTTTGCCCATTCCCCCTTCCCACTGGAAACCATCAGTTTGTTCTCTGTATATATAGGTCTGATTCTCCTCTTTATTTGTTTTGTTTTTTAGATCCTGCATGAATGAAATCATAGAGCAGTTGTCTCTGTCCGTCAGACTTATTTCACTTAGCATAATACCATCTAGGTCCATCCATGTTATTGCAAATGGCTGTGTAATATTCCATTGTATGTATATACCACATCTTCCTTATCCATTCATCTATTGATAGAAACATAGGTTGTTTCCATATTTTAACTATTGTAAATAATACTGTGGTAAATGTAGGAGTGCATATATCTTTCTGAATCAGTGTTTTCACTTTCTTTGGGTAAATTCCCAGTACTAGAATTATTGGTTCATAAGGTATTTCTGTTCTTTCATGTTTTGATGAACTTCCATACTGTTTTCCACAGTGGCTTGCACCAGTTTGCATTCCCACCAACAGTGCGTGAGGATTCCTTTTTCTCCACATCCCTTCTAACACTTGTAAATGTGTTTCTTTTCTTTTTTACTTTAGCCATTCTGACAGGTGTGCAGTGATACCTCATTGTGCATTTGATTTGCATTTCTCTGATGATTAGTGATGTTGAGCATATTTTCACATGTCTGTTGGCCATCTGTATGTCTTTTTTGGAAAAATTTCTTTTCAAGTCCTCTGCCTATTAAAAAAATTTTTTTTAATGTTTATTTATTTTTGAGACAGAGGGAGACAGAGCACGAGTGGGGGAGGGGCAGAGAGAGAGGCAGACACAGAATCTGAAACAGGCTCCAGGCGCTGAGCTGTCAGCACAGAGCCTGACGTGGGGCTCGAACCCACAGACCGTGAGATCATGACCCGAGCTGAAGTCAGATGCTCAACTGGCTGAGCCACCCAGGTGCCCCCCTCTGCCTATTTTTTAATTGCATTGTTTAGGGTTTTTTGTTTTGTTTTGGTGATTGAGTTGTAAAAGTTCTTTATATAGTTTGGATATTAACCCCTTATCAGATACATCATTTATAAATATCCTCTCCCATTTAGTGGGTTGCCTTTTCCTTTTGTTGATGTTTTCCTTTGCTATGCAGAAAGCTTTTTACTTTGGTGTATTTCCAGTAGTTTATTTTTGTTTTTGTTACTCTTGACTTAGGAGGAGACATACCTAGAAAAATGTTGCTAAGGCCAATGTAAGAGAAATTACTATCTGTGTTCTCTTCTAGGATTTTTATGGTTTTATGTCTCACATTCAGGTCTCTGATCCATTTTAAGTTTATTTTTGTATATTGTGTTAAAAAGTGGTCTGGGGCGCCTGGATGGCTCGGTCAATTAAGCATCCGACTTCAGCTCAGGTCATGATCTCACAGTCCATGGGTTCAGGCCCCACGTCGGGCTCTGTGATGACAGCTCAGAGCCTGGAGCCTGCTTTGGATCCTGTGTCTCCCTCTCTCTCAGCCCCTCCCCCACTCATGCGCTGTCTCTCTCTCTCAAAAATGAATAAACATTAAAAAAATGTTTTTAAAAAGTGGCCCAGTTTCATTCTTTTTCTTGTAGTTCAGTTTTCATAGCACCATTTAATGAAGAGAATATCTTTTCCCCATTGTATATTCTTGCCTCCTTTGTTGAAGATTAATTGGCCATATAATTGTGGGTTTATTTCGAGATTTCCTACTCTGTTCTTTTGATCTTTGTGTCTGTTTTTGTGCCAATACCACACTGTATTGATTACTGCAGCTCTGTAGTGTATCTTGAAATCTGGAATTGTGATACCTCTAGTTTTGTTTTTCTTTTTCAAGATCGCTTTGGCTATTGGAGTCTTTTGTGGGTTCATACAAATTTTAGTATTATTTGCTCTAGTTCTGTGAAAAATGCTGTTGGCATTTTGATAGGGATTGCAGCAAATCTATAGATTGTTTTAGGTAGTATGGATATTTTAACAGTATTACTCTTTCCATGAACATGGGATAGATTTCTATTTCTTTGTGTTGTCTTTAATTTCTTTCATCAGTGTTTTATTGTTTTCAGAGTATAGGTCTTTTGCCTCCTTGGTTAAGTTTATTCCTTGGTGTTTTAATCATTTTGGTGTAGTTGTAAATGGCATTTTTTTAACTTCTCTGTCGTCTACTTCATTATTGGTGTATAGAAATGCTACCAATTTCTAAGTATTAATTTTGTATCCTAAAAATTTGCTGAATTTATTCATTACTTCCAGTAGTTTTTTGGTGGAGTCTTTAGGGTTTTCTATGTATACTGTCATGTCATCTGCCAACAGTGACAGTTTAAGTTCCCCTTTACCAATGTGGATGCCTCTTATTTCTTTTTCTTGTCTTATTGCTATGGCTAGGACTTCCTGTAGTATGTTGAAAAAAAAAATGGCAAGGGTGGACATCTTTGTCTTGTTCCTGATCTTAAAGGAAAAGCTCTCAGTTTTTCACCAGTGAGTATGATGTTACCTGTGGATTTCTCTTTATTAAGTTTTTCTTTCTTAAGTTGAGGTATGTTCCTCCTGAACCCACTTTGTTTGGGAGTTTTTATCATGAATGGATGTTGAATTTTGTCTGGTGCCTTTTCTGCATCTATTGAGATGATCATATGATTGTACCCTTCATTTTGTTGATGTGGTGTATCATGTTGATTGACTTGTGAATAGCGAACCATCCTGTTTTGGCAACAACTTTAAAATATGTTAGCAGTTATATTTAGCCAAAAGAATGCCAAACGTATCCCAGTCCATAAATTGAGAGTTAAGCATAAAGTTCTCTAAAAATTATCTTTCCGATTTCTAGAAACAATCAAGACCCAATTGTTATTACCATATGCCTCATCACTGTTATTATTTCCAGCCAGCTTGCCACATCAAGCACTATAACGGGAAAATAGCAGTCATGCTATGCATTTTAGGCCATTTTTAGTTAGTAGTTATACCCTTAGTACTGATTTATCCAACTTAGTGCAAATAAAGCAGCAAGATAACAGACTGATAACAGGGGCCTCCATACCCGAAATTAATTCATTTCAGGTTGTGACTAAAATGCGTATCCAATATATGTCATCTACATTGGGCTTTAGTTAGGTTCTTCTGTTAATATTATATTTAGGAATAGCACTTCTGTTAGGCAAAGACAAAAAAAATACCAAACATGGATTAAAAAACTAGAATAGAGGGGGGGCCTGGGAAGCTCAGTCACTGGAGCCTCCAACTCTTGGTTTCGGCTCAGGTCATGATCTCACAGTTCGTGGGTATGAGCCCCGTGTCAGGCTCCACACTGATGGCACAGAGCCTGCTTGGGATTCTCTCTGTCTCTTCCTCTCCCTGCTCATGCTCCCTGTCTCTCTCTCAAAATACATAAATTAAAAATAAATAAAAATAGCAAGTAGAGGCGCCTGGTTGGCTCAGTCTGTTAAGCATCTGACTTTGGCTCAGGTCACGATCTCACAGTTTGTGAGTTTGAGCCCCGCGTTGGGTTCTGTGCTGACAGCTCAGAGTCTGGAGCCTGCTTTGGATTCTGTGTCTCCCTCTCTCTGCCCCTCCCCTGCTCACGTGTGTATTCTCTCTCTCTCTCTCTCTGCCTCTGTCTGTCTCTCAAAATTAAAAATTAAAAAAAAATTTTTAAATAAAAGCTAGAATGGATGTTAAAATAGTCCAATAAATAGATAGACTTGGATGCACAATGGAATCTGATTTTGAGGAGCTCTTCTTCTCCATGTGTCCTGTTTTTAGTTGAGGGTAAAAATTTGATTTTAAAATTAGAATGTATTACCTGCATCATACTTTTCCCCATAGTTGTTGAACGGTAATGTATCTTCATGGTTTAAAGAGGGGAGGAAGATGTGGCTAAGGAGCCCAGGAAGGAGGCTGAAGATGACAGACAGGAACATAAAACCGCCGTGTATATTTGATAATACAAATGTACTACAAAGTTTTGACACATATGGAAGTATAATGTTATGTACATCTGATTATACTGATACGTTGCAAAGTTATGAAGAATAAAATGCACACTCACCCCTTTTTTCCTCCCTGTTATGGACTGAATATTTGTGTCCCTCCAACAATTACACGCTGAAGTCCTAAACCCCAATTTGACTGAACTTGGAGGTGGGGCCTCTGAGGACATATTGAAGAATAAATAAGCTCATAAAAGAGAGGCCCCAATCTAAGAAGGTGGGTGTCCTTGTAAGAAGAGGCATGGGAGAGCTTGCTCACCCTGGTGTCTCTGCACCAAAAGAAGAGGTCACGTGAGCACACAGCAAGAAGGCAGCCACTTACAAGGCACGAGAAGCCTCAGAATGAAATCTACCTTGCCCGCACCTTGAGCTTGGACTTCCCAGCCTCCAGAACTGTGAGAAGTAAATTTCTGTTGCTTGAACCAGCCAGTCTGTGGTATTTCATTATGGCAGCCCTGATCCCCTCCCCATTTCCAACGTCACTTGTAAGAGAGGAAGCCCAGTTGAGGATGTGGCATCATTAACGGCCTATGAATTTGTAAGATAAACAGACCCATCAGCTAAGACCAGAACGTACTCTCTTTTAGTGTGAGTGATTTAAATTATGTGACGGCGGTCGTCATCATCACCAGCACTGACGCTGGCTCACTTTTGGTGATGCTCTGTTGCTCTCCAGGATGCACGTAAAACAGGTGTGGTCTCTGTCTTTTAGGAGAGATCCTTTAGAAGGATTTCAGTCCTTCAGCAAAGTAAATGTGTGTTGTGGGATCCCCACAATATCCTAACCTTACTATGGCATTCCTGTGCTATCACAGGGAGCCTGGAAAAATAACCCTGCCTACAAGAGTTGAAGAGAAAGAGTGGGAGGAGGAATATGACCTTGAACTTAATTTGGAAGTATAATTCACACTCACCTTTAACAACCAAAGTGGATTTCTTTGAAGCTTTCTGTTGGATCAAAGACGCGTTAAACTAAAGGGGGTAACTTACCAAGAGGAAGAACCGGGTTTTGATCCGTTGCCTTGTCTCATTTCATGTCTGTGTGTTATGTCATGTACGTATAAGAAATCAAGCAGATAGGAACAAGTGCAGATTTGAAACCCAAAAGGCAGAGGGAGGTCTCCTTTGATCTGTGTGTCATTTCCTTTAACTATGTGCTTTCCAATCGCTAGCGTCTGAAATAATCACAACAGGCAATAACATTCCTTTTCTGTATGCTCCCTAGTTTTTTAAACCTTGTTCCCACAAATGATGTTAACTTGTGAGTTTTTATTCCACTTCACAGCCAGCCAGTGGATTCAGGCATCCTGTGGAGGTTTAAATGAGTCTTTCCAACCCACGCTTTTCTCTTTCTCTCTCTCTCTCTCTCTCTCTCTCTCTCTCTTTTTTTTTTTTTAACCAACATGCTTTCCTGGACAGAAATAAAATTGATAAGTTAAGGAAATAAATTTGACCATTTCTTTTCCACTCCCTTGGTACTAATTGGTTTATCATAAAGAGCAAACAAGTGCTTGGCTCATTTGCAAGACTCTCTAAAGGTAGAAGAGAAATTCCTCCCCTGATTAGACATTAATGCTTCAGATCCTTCAAATACATAGGCTAATTAGAAGTAGTTAGACAGCCTTTAGATGGCAGACAGAACCTTAGGACGGGAAGTTACTTACATATGTGTCATCTGATTTACTCTCTAAGTTGGGGAAAGCATACTTGAGCAGCTTCTTAGGAAAGCGGATGAAATTTTGGTGACATTGGGAGTGCAGATTACTAGTGTTAGTATCTTAGTAGTCATGAGACTTGCAAAGGCTGTGGACAGTAAACAAAGATGTGCACTGTAGGGAAAAGACAAGTGCAAAGCCTGTGGCCATGACAAAACCCAGGTAATTGACACGTGTGGAGACCCTTCATGTTTGGCTCATTTCTAAAATATTTGGATTATGGGTGTAAGTCACTGTTGTGCCGATTTTGTTTATTAAGCAAAGCTTTTGTGAGTATTACTTTTAGGAAAGGTCTCTGTGTGGAGAGGTGTCAGGAAAAATAACAAGTAAAGATTGGATCTGTTCTATGAATGGTTTCGAGAAGAACGTAGCTTCTTCTGGCTCTCGTGCACGATCACCGGAATGTTGAGGTCTTACATTGCAACTGTGCTCAAAATGAAGAAACAGAGGTGGATAGGAAGGTGGATAGCATAAGTTTTACATGCCTGGGGGAGAACGAATCTGATACTAAAAAAAAAAAGGCAAGGCCCATGCTCTTCGTCACTATAAACATTCATATGGTAGAGGGAAGATAATTAAAAACTGAATTTCCCATAAATGCAAATTTAGATGTCAGGCATACGCTATTTTTCCAGAACCAAGTTAACTCCTTGCCACCTATGTGGTTGCAAACAGGGTCCTTTGGAGCTCTCTTGAGCTCTGCTGGCATTCTAGAAAAGGAATACTGTTTATAAATCTCCAAATGGTCTACTGGCTGTCTTTATGTTTTCCATGGAGACTGGAAAGCGTTAAGCCAATTAAAGATGGATTTATTTCTAAGAAAGTATTATCCATGTTGATGCAAGTTAATCTCTGCCTTGCCCTCCTCCCTAATTCCTTCTTCTCTCCCTCACCCTCCTGCCCCAAATGCCCCCCAGCAATCGTATAAAGGAGTGATGGGGGCAAGGAAATATTATTTTTACACCTTCTCATGAGTTATTTGTCATAATATTCTGAGATTTTATCTTCTTTGTTGTTAGAGTAGAGGAATGCTATTTTACTTTTGAACTTTAAAAAACCGTGCACCTTGGGGTGTCTGGGTGTCTCAGTTAAGTGTCCGACTTCAGCTCAGGTCATGATCTCATGGCTCATTAGTTTGAGCCTGGCATCGGGCTCTGTGCTGACAACTCACGGAGCCTGGAGCCTACTTCGGATTCTGTCTCCGCCTCTCTCTGCCCCTCCCCTGCTAACAGTCACTCTCTCTCAAAAATAAATAGGGGCGCCTGGGTGGCTCTGTTGGTTGAGCGTCCGACTTCGGCTCAGGTCATGATCTCGCGGTCCGTGAGTTCAAGCCCCGCGTCGGGCTCTGTGCTGACCGCTCAGAGCCTGGAGCCTGTTTCAGATTCTGTGTCTCCCTCTCTCTGACCTTCCCCCGTTCATGCTCTGTCTCTCTCTGTCTCAAAAATAAATAAACATTAAAAAAATTTTTTTTAAAGAAAAAATAAATAACTAAATAACTAAATATTTTTAAAAATTTAAAAAAAAACATGCACCTTTCTGCAAGGAAACTGGTTTTAAAGCTGAAGAATGTCCCTTTTGCCCTGGCTAACTGGCTGATGGGCACTGAGTAGTTCAGAGCCAGATTCATCTCCAACCCGGGTGGATTGCCCTACTGTACCATGGCAAGCCCAGTGGCCTCCATCGGGGTCTCAGTTCCACACTAGCAATCCTACTATGCTTCTCTGTCTGCTTCTCCAGGACAGTCACATCCCCACTGTTCTCACTACTTGAGCATCTCAGTACCTCCTCCCTGCTCCCAACCCCCTACTCCCACCCCCTCCCTACTATTTTACCTTAGGAGCCTGGCTTGGACAGTGGCAGCCCTCAGGCCAGCCATGCTTCCAGCTTCCCACCCTCCGCCTGTTCTCGGTCCCCTCCTCCTGAGCTGGATCCTTCTAAAGATCCCTCTCAACCCTAGTCTCGTGCCTAGACGGAACCTCACGTTCCCCTCCTTGCTCTCCTAGGATTCAGTTTTCACTTGTGACTCGATCTTTCCCCTACCCAAAGATGCTGTAGCGTCCTCCTCCATCTTGGAAAGCTCTCCCTTGACCCTGTCGCTATGGGTGCCATTCTTTTTCACTCATGGCCGAGTTTCTCACCCTGCCCGTGGCTTTACTGCAACTGCTCCTTGGAGATCTCACCCCTCCATGTTGCTACTTCCAGTTTTTGTCTCCCTTAACATCCCGGGACACTTCCCCAGGGGATCAGTCCCTTCCTTTGCCTAAGGACTAGTCCCTCTTCTCTTGGCTTTGGTTTCATGGCACTCTCCTGCTTTTCCTCCACTCTCCCCTAGCCTCTCCTCTGCCTCTCCCCAGTGCCTAATCTATGACAGTCCCCGAAGATTTGGTCCTGAGCCCCCTCTCCTCTACACTCTGTTTCTAGAACATTTTCACCATGCACGTGGCCCTACGTGTCACCTACGTGCTGATACAACCCAAGTTTTGATTGCCATCCGTTTGCATCCAGATTTTCTTTTAAGGTCCAGACTCACACTTGATCTCTCCAGTGTGTCTTACAAGGACCCCAAAATCAAAGCCATCATCTGCCTCCCCAAACCATACCCTTCTCCTGTGCTTCCTTCCCCCACCCTTGCTCTCACTCAAGATAAACACAGCAGCGATTCTGAGCACCTGCTGGCCTACCACACTCAGCCAGCCTCAAAATCCTCTTTACTCATTGGACATGCTCACTTTCCTCTGGTTCCCACGACCCCTTGCCAGGCCAGCCTCCACGTTCTCTTGTCAGGACTATGGCAAGAGCCTCTTCTAGTCTCCTTACCTCCACATTGGCACCTCGCAACGAGTTCTCTGCCCTGTAGCAACAGCCAACTTGGTTATGTTCCTCCTCTGAAAACATTTGAGTAGCTTCCAGGATGCTTATGAAAGTCCAGAATCCTTGACACAGTCTGCGAGGCCCGGCTTGAGCTAGCGCTGCCTGGAAACCTTCTGTGTCCCCAGCCGCCCTCCCCTGACTCGTCGCTCCAGCCACACAGCCTTTCCTGTGCTGGTGGGTTTTCACTCCATGCCTCTGACACCCGTCCTCCCAGTGTCCCAACTCTTGTCCCTTTAGACTTGCCCCAGTGCCCCTTACTCAGACATCCTCCCGTTGAAATCCAGCACCACTGCCATGGTCACCCATCATGCCTCTGTGTTTCCATCGACCTTCTCTCAATTCACAGTTCTGTGTCTCCCCTTCTGGCACCCACGGCAGACTGCTAGCCGTGGGCCCTCTGTGCAGTGCGAGGTGCTCCTGGCACATGGGAGGTGCCCAGTGATTGTTGGTGAATGAATCAGTGAGTGACAGATGAACAAATACATCCTCCTGGAACTGACCTGCAGCTCTGGTGGCTCAGACTGCCTTCTTCAGTGCTGCTGGTGACAGGACAAACCCTGTTCCCTGGTGCACTGCTGCTTCTGACATGTGGCAGCGAGCGTTCCTGCCTCCCATCCACAGTCACCCCAAAGGAGATGTTTATATGTATGGGGACCCTTCTACCTTCTTCCTCTGAAGGGTGTTTACTCTTTAAGAATTTTTTTTTTTCCATCTTTAAGAAATTCTAAGTTGGGCACCTGGGTGGCTCAGTCAGTTGAGCGTCTGACTTCGGCTCAGGTCATGATCTTGTGGTTCAGGAGTTCGAGCCCTGCATCGGGCTCTGTGCTGACAGCTCGGAGCCTGGAGCCTGCTTCTGATTCTGTGTCTCCCTCTCTCTCTGGCCCTCCCCCCTTCACACTCTGTCTCACTGTCTCAAAAAAAAAAAAAAATAAACATTACAGAAAAAAAAAAAAGAATTTCTAAGTAGACCTGAAAGGTAACTCATCTGCCAAAATCCAAACATACTTGTATTGACCCAGGAAAATGGCATTAACCTGGAATGTTGCAACGGGAGCTCTTCATGTTTGAACACATCATTTCAGCTTACGCTTTACTGTGATCGTTGATGGTTGCTTTTTAAAATTTAAGTTGGGAAAAGAAACAAAATACACATTTGAAAATTAGACCCTGCCTCACTGAAAGTCCTCTGTAATTTTTTTTAATGTTTGTTTATTTTGAGAGAGAGCGCAAGCAGGGGAGGGGCAGAGAGAGAGGGAGACAGAGAATCCCACACAGGCTCCACACTGTCAGTGCAGAGCCCGATGTGGGGCTTGATCTCACGATCAAGTGAGATCTGGACCCGCGCAGAAATCAAGAGTCGAATGCTTAACCGACTGAGCTACCCAGGTGCCCCGAAAGTCCTCTGTAATTTCTAAGTCTTCTAGATGATGGTAAATCAGGATGGGTGCCTGGTTTAGTGTCACAACCCGGGTTAGTTTTACTCTCTGCATCTTCCTAACAATCAGTGATATTCAGACACGCAAACACGGGGTGTGCGGTGAAACCCTCGTGGTGAAGGAATAATAGAAATAAAATTGAGGAAGGGGAGTTCCATGCTATCACAAAGGACAGAAGTCCCAAGCCTTACGGTGGTACCTGAGGCCACCCACCAGCAGAGAATTTCATTTTCTCTTGATTAACTAAGGGCTGTTGTGAAATTTTCAAGTTGTATCTGCTCGAATCTACTTTCCACCTGCCCTCTGTTAAGACAAGCAGTCGAGCCAAGATACATCTTGAAACCTCTGAATGGTCACATTCGAAAATCACAGACTCCCAGAATAAAATATTTTTTCCTGGATTTGCGAAAGAGAATGACAAGACTTCACGGAAGACCCGGCCGACTGTTTAATTCCCGGGACTGAAATGTGATTAATTGTCTGCCTATGGTAGATATGTCACAGGGCTATGGAGATACGCCATTCTGTAATTGAAGAAAAAAATGTTCTTTCAGCTTCCTCCGACCCATCTCCAAAATGCTGTGTCCCTGTGTACATTTAGGCACGTTCTGTTTATTCGTTTATTCCCCTTCTAGCCTTTAATAGCAGTCTTGATAGTCCTGTTTCCCACATTCTTAAAGCCCAAATTGTGAACCAGCTGGTTGGTTGGTATTATAATTGCCTTCACCAAATTGTGGGATTATCAGCTTCAGGAAACCCTCTGTGAAGATGAACTCATCAATCGACAAGCACTTACCATGAAACTATGAGCTGTAAGGAAGGATTCTCTAGAAGATGGAAACATTGAGGCTTGAGCCCTGCTCATAGCTCCCCAGGTACTTGCCGAGGCTCAGGTAATTGGGATAAAGGAAAGGGCAGAGAGGAGAGGGGAAGAGATGTCCCAGATTGCCCTTGTCATGACTGGAGTTTATTTCTCCCGGTTCTTCTCCAACTTTAGTGTATATCAGAATCTTTTGAAGATCTTATTCGCCCTCACATTCCTGCCCACCCCCGACCCCCTGCCACAACCCTCCAGAGATTCTGACTCTGTAAATCCTAGATAGGGCCCATCAGTTGTCATTTTTATAAGCTTCCTAATGATGCTTCTGCTAGCACTGTGAGTGGAACTTACTTTGAGTAGAACTGGTTGAACTGGTGTAGTCCCGCCAGCCAACAGTGGGAACTGGTTTAGTCCCACCAACAGTGGGAACTGGGTTAGCCCAGCCAACCGTGGGAAGAGCTGACCATAATTTCCCTTAGCCCAGTCTTTTGCCACTTTTGCAAGAAACCTTTGTGAAGAACTAAGAAAATCGAGGAGAACCTCTAGTCCTGTAACCCACAGCATGAAAATATGGGCATGGAACTCAAAACAGCATATTCAGGGATGATGGTCCCCCACCACTGGTGCAGGCAGCTCTCAGGCCGACCATGGCAGAAACTTGTGGAAGCTATATCCTGGACCCAGACTGCCCCACGCAAGGAGCTACCCATAGGGCTGGAGGAGAAACATTACAGTTAAGTTTCAGACTAATCTTCAGAATTCAACTTTGACCGAGTGGTTCCAGAGATTCATTAAAACTCCTCTCCCATTGGCTTGGAGGAAGGGAGTTTCTGGGTTTGTTGGAGAGAGTCCTTGGCAACGTGAAGGAAAACCATGGTTCAGCAATTTGGAATAGTCTCTTCCTCTCAAGGGGTCAAAACAAAAGCGAACAAAAATGGTAGATCTCGTCAGTACGTAGACATGAAAGGCAGGGAGGATTTTAGTATTTAACAGCATAGCCTGTTCATTTACAACAAGTAGATCAGGAATTATGTGTATTTTTGGTCAAGGTTGTTTGGCTTTGGGGGGCAGGGGGAGGTTGGCTTGGGAACATTGCAGAGCAATTAAGGCTGGTGATGCATCTGTTGTAGGTGCCCAGGTCCACTGGGTGCAAGCTTAAGGATGTGTGGGATTGCACTGGGAGGCAAAAAATTGTTTCCCTGTATATCTGCTTTTAGCAGCAAAATCTGTTCTTATTTTGAAAAGCTCACAACACATCCTGGCGTAATAGCAGTATATACTGTGATGAAAATGCAATTGATGTTGCATCATGAATTATTCATATGCAAATCACGCCTTTTAAAATAATCTCTACAGCGACAGATGGACAGACATCCTCTGCCTCCTTTATGACCAGTCAGCCTGGATCCAAGCAGGTCTCCTGTTAACGGGGTTTATGACCTTTGCTTCATCCTTCCTGGTGTAAGGCGGTCCAAAGTGCTGTGTTACGTCTTTGCCAAGAGGCTCAGCCTGGCCAGGCTCCAGTGTGATTGGAATTCGTTTTGATGTCATCAAAACAAAAGAGATACATTTCCACTTACTTCCACCTATTAAGGTTTGTCACAAAAATATGGCTCGGAAACATTTCTAAATAAATTACTTTGCCCTGTTGGAAAAAGTGCCATGCTGTTAATTTTATTGCTTTTCTGGCAAGCACATTAGTGCTAAGCAGTAGATATAATTGGAGGCATATTATAAATTAGACATGACGGCTGCTGAACAAAGATCTATACCAGCTTTAGACAGAGGAAAACATCTGAATTGGTTTCCAAGGAAAAACAGGAGAGAGCTAACTCAACCACAGCAGTGGTTTGTAAATTGTGAGAATTCGCGAATACTTCCCAGTGTTGGAATGGCGATTATATCACTTTCATAATAAGAAAACCCAGTAGGAACAACAGAGGGTGACAATTTGCAGGACTTATCGTTATTTTGCTCACATCTCAGTACCTGTAGTAACTTCTGGAAATGAACTTCTCTTCTTTCTGAAACTGTGTGTTTAAACCAAGTAAGCATGTTAATATGGGGTAGAAATGTTTCTTTGCTTTGAGCTTTTAAATTCGAACTGATTTTAGACCTACAGAAAAGTGGCAGATACAGCACAGATCTTCTTTAGAGCCCGCACCTTGCCTCCCCAATGTTGGCATCTTCTGCAACCATCGTATTTGGTCAAGGGGAGGGCATTAAGATCTGTACCAAATTATCAAGTCAACTACACACGTCATTCAAATGTCACCTATTTTTTTCCATTATTTTCTTTCTTTTCTTTCCGGGATCCTATTGATGAGGTTTTGGAGCAGTGGGGGTTCGGAGCTGGCCAGGAAAGAATTCTTGAAGACGTCTTTGGTGCAAAAAGGTCATTTTGTTAAAGCATAGGGACAGGACCCCTAGGCAGAAAGAGCTGCACTGGGGTTGTGGGGAGTGACTGGCCATATCCTGTGGAGTTGGAGGCAGGTAAATTCAAAAGGGAGGCCTCCAGAAGGACTTTGAAATGTTAAAGAGGACTCCTAAGATACCTGAGGCCTTGCTGTTGTCAAGCTAAGGTTGTCTTTCCTCTAGTAAGGCATTAACAGTAGGACAGTAGGGGGTTCCTGGAGAAAGGTTGTACTCTGTATTTGCCTTGAGTATTTGTCAATGGGCTGTAGGTAAAAAAGAAATCTAATTTTACCTGTCATTTCCTTCTTGCCTTTGTTCCCCACATCACTGTGGAGGGGAGGGTGATGTTAGAGCTCCAGGAAACGGAGTCTATAGGTTTCTGGAGAATAGGCTATTGATAAGATTGCCTTTTTCTTCTAATTTACTAAGATATTTGTAAACTGATGGAGACCCACATCTTGCATGACTATGATCACTCTCAGTTAACCATTTGTTTTCTTTCCTTTCCTTTGTTCTTGGGCAGCCAGAGTGCCTGAGGGATATCACACACATCCCAAGGTGGGGGCGGAGGGGGGTAGTGTTTCTAGTTTGTACTTTGCCCTCAGCTTGCCTTATGCTCCCTCATCACTGTCTAGGACCTCAAGTTGAATTTTGTAAATATGTCTATTTAATTCCCTGTAGTCTATAACAATTCATCTGTTTTTCTTTCTCTTTCATATAAATGTTTCTTGAAGCAAATTTTTTATGTATTTGGTGAAATATATTTGGCATGGTCATGTGTGTGTGTTGGGGGATAAAGATGGCAATTGAACAGGAGGCTCTCAAATGCCCCCTTGTTTGCTTTGAGGAAAAATTTGATGGAGGCCTTCCCAATACATTAGTAATCTACGACAACTTAGTCTTATTCAATAAGCTTTACTAATTGAGATTAAGATAGAAAAAGCCATGCAGATTTGGTTAAAAACAAAGGCTGAATATTATTTTTAAAATCCAACATTTCAAAAATAGATGGGGTTTTATTCCATTAATTTTTGTAAAACTCTCAAGTGATTAACATTTTTCATTCTAATTGTTGCCAAAGAGATCATATTATTGAATAAATAAGGCAGGTTTATAATTAACGTATTATTTGTATGTTGTAGATTCTTTCCATTTCATAAAATAATTCTGTTCCTTGCACATCCTCCCCAGGAAGGAACTTTTCTTTTCCTTCTTCTTCACTCTAAAAAAAGCATTGGCTAAGCCAAGATAAAATTGCAGCCGGAATCTTGCCTAGATTCTACACATTTCAAATTAGTGTGATTCAAATTAATAAGTTTTTGTTGTACTCTAAGAAACTTAAAGTTGTTACCAAAATATGATTTGGGAGAAAAGTTGGACTGTTTATAAATGTGTTCTTCTTAGATCGTGGCCCTCGGGGGTAGAAAGCGCAGGAATTCTCCTAGCTTAACGTCTTTACAAATGACTATTGAATGGGAATACACCTGCGTGCGCGCGCGCGCACACACACACACACACACACACACACACACACACACACCAGCTCTACAACCATTGCTCTTCTCTTCTGTTTCAGCTATACTGTTTGAACTGTTCTGCAGCCCACTTCTGACACTAACCACCCAGAGTTAGCTCAGACCCCACAAGGGTGAAAGCTCACGGTCCAAAAGACTGCCCCTTCTTCAGATGTGAGCAGCCAGAACCCCCTGCAACTTTTCGCTGAATCCCTACAAATCTGGGACTCTTCCCATCTCCAGTTGAGTGATTTTTGGAAGGACCCACAGAACACTGGAAAGCACTGGTACTTACGATGACAGTTTTATTATAAAGGATACAGATCAGCATCAGCCACGTGAAGACAAGAGATCATAAGGCAAACTGAGGGCAAAGTACAAGCTCACATACCCCAACGCTGCCACTGCCACCACCCCCCCACCAGGTGGGATATGTGTGACATTCCTCAGGCACTCCTGGCTGCCCAAGGACAAAGGAAAGGAAGGAAAACAAATGGTTGACTGATAGAGATCACAGTCATGCAGGACAGGAAACTCCACCAGTTTACAAATACCTTAGTAAATGACAAGAAAAAGCCTTTTCTCCAGAAATCTATAGACTCGGTTTCCTGGAACCCTAATGTCAACCTCCCTTCCATAGTGCTGTGGGAAACAAAGGCAGAAGAAAATGGCAGATAAAATTAAATTTCCTTATTAAGCTGCAGCCCATTGACAAATACTCGAGGCAGGCAGAGTAAGTTTCTCCAGGAACTTCCTACTGTCTTAATGCTAATGCTTCGCTAGAGGGAAAAGCAACCTTGGCCTGAAAATAGCTAGGCCTCCAGTCTCCTGGGAGTCTTCTTTAGCAGATGAAAATCCCTTTGGAACATTCCCCTTAACTTTACCTCCTCCAACTCCATAGTGTATAACCAGCCACTCTGCACAACTCCAGTGCTGCTCTTTCGGCCCACGGACCCTGTCCCCGTGCCTAATAAAATCACCTTTTTGCACCAAAGACCTCTCAAGAATTCTTTCTTGGCCATCGGCTCAGGACCCCACCATCACCCCGAAACCTCATCAAAGAGAAGCATAGGGTGAGGTCTGGACAGGGTCCTGAACGTAGAGCTCCCACACCATCTCCTCGTGGACTCAGAGGATGTCACCCTCCCACAGCACGTCACTGTGTTTGCCAACCAGAAAGCTCCAATGAGGGGCATTTTTATTAGGGTTTCATTATGAATGAACATTGACCACTGGTTTGAACTCAGTATCTAGCCCCCTCTTCCCTCCCCAAAGGTCTAAAGGTCAGGCTGATCGCAGGTGGCTCAAAGCCCAACCCTCTCTCATCACGTGGTCTTTCAGTTTGACCATCCTGGAAAGATCTAGAGACCCACAGTGAGTTACTTCATTAGCATGAGCTATCAGAGCCAGCCGCGAGTAACAGCTAAGATGCCTGTCACTTAGGAAATTGCAAGGATTCACAGTCTTTCTCTCAGGACGAAGCCCAAATTCTTCAGGGTTTTTTCTTCTGTACATCTTTTTTTCTTTCTGACAGTGAACAACAGGATATTACACACTGTTTGGAAATTAGGAAAAGTGTTAAGAGGGAGATATAAAGCATACATCATCCTACACAGTGATAGCACCACTATGAATATTGGAGCATGGTGTATAGATTTTCTTTTCATAATTTGCTTAATTTACCCCTAAATATTTAATGTTTGGATGCTGTTGTAAATAATACTTTAAAAAACTTCATTCCCCCACTACATATTTTTTTTTGTAGAAACCTAGAAATGCAGTTAGTTGTATAGTTGTTGTATATTGACATTGCCCTTAAAATTTTCCAAGTAGATGGCCATGTTGCCTGCATATAGTTCTTTTTCTTCCTTCCAATATGTATTTCTTCCTCCTCCTCCCCTTCTTATTCTCCTTCTGCTCCTTCTCCCCTTCCCTCTCCCCTTACTCCTCATCATCTTGCTTCATTGTGATGGCTACGTAGGATATTTTTAAAAACATTTTATAATACAGTACAATGTTAAATCGAAACTGGACAAGTGTGCATCCTTGCGTCACATTCCTGATTTTAGAGTAGATGTGTGTGGTCTCTCATTGTTAAGTATGATGTTAGCTTGTAGGTTATTCACAGATGCCCTTTATTAAGTTAAGGAAATTTTCTTTAACTCCCAGTTTTCTGTGAATTTTTTTTCATCCTAAATGGATATTACATATTTTTAAACACTTTTTCCTACCTTTTAAGATGATTATTTTCGTCCCTTCTGTTAGTGTAGTGGTCCACAATTGAATCACTTTTGAGTGGTATACCAACCGGGCATTCATTTGGTCATGGTGCGTTAAGCCTTTTGTATATATTGCTGGATTTCATAAGGATTTTCATGTTTATGTTCATGGACAGTATTGGTCTGTAATTTTTCTGTAATGTCTTTGTTTGGTTTTCTCATCAGAGTAAAGCTGACCTTATAAAAGAAGCTTAGAAGAAGTTTCCTTCTCCTCCATTTTCTGAAGGAGTCCCTGTAAAATTGTCATTATCTCTTGTATAAATGTTTTGTAGAATTCAGCAATGAAGCCATTTGAACCTGGAGTTTTCTTTGTAGAACAAGTTTCAATTTCAAATTCAATATCGGTAGTAGATATAGGATTATTTGCGTTTTCTCTTTCTTCTTGTATCATTTCTGATGATTTGTCTTTCAGGCAATCTACTATTTCATGTAAGTTTTTGAATTATTGACTTAAAGTTGTTCACCATATGTGCTTAGAATCCTTTTTAGTGTCTATTATAATTGCAATGACGTCCCTTAGTTTTTCCTTCATTTCTGATATTGACAGTTCAAAAAATTCTTTTATTTTTGATCACTTTTGCTAGAGGTTATTTGCTGATTTTTTCAAAACTCAACTTTTAGTTTTATTGATTTTTGCCTCATTTTTGCTCATTTTCTTTCTCACTGATTTCTAGTCTTTTATTATTTCCTTTTCTATACTTTTGTTCAATTCAGTTTTGCTTCTCCAGTTCCTTTAAAGTGGGAAGTTTCTATCATTGATGTTTTTTTCCTATAATATAAGCACTTAAAACTTTATGATTTTTCCTGTAAAGACTATCTCAGCTACATCCCACAAACTTGATAGGCTGTTTCATTATTAATCTGGTCCCAAATATTTTCTAATTTTTCTTATGATTTCTTCTTGAACTGATCAGTTATGTTTACTGATACTGTCTAGTTTTATAATATGTAACTATTTTTAAAAATTATTTTTGTTGTCATCTTCTGATTTAATATCATTGTAATCACAGAACATTTTCAGGATGATCTTAACTGTTTTACCTTGACCAAGACTTATTTTATAGCCAGCGTATAGGCTATCCGGGTCAGTCTTTCACTTGCCCTGAAAAGAAGCACATTTTGCAGTTTGGCATATAAAGTACCCTACAAATTAGGTCAAGCTGGTTGATAGTGTTGTTCAAATTGTGTATACTGTCACTGTGCTTTGTTTACTTTTCTAGCATATACTGCAAAAGCAACATTAACGTTTCCAAGTAAAATTATGAATTTGTCTATTTCTCCTTTATGTACTGTCGGTTTTTAATGACTGTATTTTAAGCTCTGTTGTTTAGGATTGCTATATAGGCCTTCTTCAAAAATAGATGCATATCGTAACATAATGGCATTCTTTATATCTGGCACTATTCCTTGTCATGAAAGTTATTTTGCCTGGAAATTAATGTAGCTATTCCAGCTTCTAAGCATTAGTGTCTGTATAGTAGATCTTTCTTCTGTCCTTTTGCTTAAAGCCAACCAACCTACCTTCCTCCCTCCCTCCCTTCCTCCCCTTTCTTTCTTTCTCTTTCTTTCTTCCATTCTTCTTTCCTTGTTTTTGGAGCATGTAATTGGCTTTATTAAGCAAGTCATGAATTGGGCAGCGTCTCATCTCACAAATAGAGAAATGCTCTCTGTGTCTTTATATTTAAATTGTGCTCTATTTGTAGTAGATAGCCTATGGTAGGTCTCTGCATTTTGGGGTGTTTTTTCATGTAATTATCAGTGTGATCGGATTTAATCTACATTCTTACTACTTGTTTCCCACTTGTCCCATCTATTCTTTATTCAATTTTCTTACATTTCATGCCTTCTTTTGGATTCGTTGTTTAATCGTTTGTTTATTAGCTGTATTCCCTTGTTTTATTTATTGGTTCTTTTTGTTGCTCTGGGATTTACTATATTCATCTTTATCAGAGTCTACCATTACTTAATACAGTGCCACTTTATGTATAATTTAGGACCCTTAACACAGAAAACTTCTATTTTCCCTCGTTAGTCCTTGTGCGACTCTTAAAACATATTTTATTTCTGCACAATCTACCATGTATTTTTATTACTTTTTTATTACATTTTTATTACGTTTTTATAGTTACCTTTTAAATAAATTTAAAACTACGAAAAAGAAATCCTTTCCATTTTGCTACTCTTTTTTATTTTGTGTAAATCTGGGTTTATCTCATAAAATTTTCTTTCGCCTAAAAACACTTGCCTATAGTTCAGCCTTGCTAGAGATGAATTTGCACTTTTATTTATCTAAAAATTTATTTTACCGTCAGTTTTGTGGGATATTTTCTCTAGGTTTAGAATTATAGGTCATGGGTTTATATTTCCGTTTGCAATTTAATTTTTTTTTAATGTTTGTTTATTTTTGTGAGAGAGAGCATGAGCAGGGGAGAGACAGAGAGAGGGAGACACAGAATCTGAAACAGGCTCCAGGCTCTGAGCTGTCAGCACAGAGCCTGATGTGGGGCCTAAGCCCTTAAACCAAAAGATCATGATCTGAGCCAAAGTTGGATGCCTAACTGACTGAGCCACCCAGGTGCCCCATTCCTTTTGCAATTTAAAGGTATTATTCCATTGTCTTCTAGATTGCCTCCTTCCTCCCTCCCTCCCTCCCTCCTTCCCTTCCTTCTTCCCTTCCTTTCTTCCTTCCTTCCTTCCTTCCTTCCTTCCTTCCTTCCTTCCTTCCTTTTCTAGAGCAAGCAGGGGAAGGGCAGAGGCAGAGAAAGGATCTTAAGCAGGCTGCAAGCTCAGTTCAGAGTCCAACACAGGGCTTGATTTCATGACCCGACCTGAGCCAAAATCAAGAGTTTGATGCCTAACCAACTGAGCCACCCAACGCCCATAGATGGCTTTATTTCTGATGAGAAGTCAGAGATCATTCTTAATTCTGTTCACCTTTATGTAATATATCTTCTGGGCTGGTTGTTTTTTTAAGGACTTTCTTCTTATCGTTAATTAGAATAATTTAATTATATTGTGTCTTGGTGTCCCTTTTTAAACATTTATCCTGCTTGAGGTTTAGCAAGCTTTTTGGATCTGTGGTTTTATTCCTTTACAATTTTTTTAATAACAAAATTAGAAGAATCTAAACATTATTTTTATGGAAATATTCTGCACCTCCCTCTTGCACCTGTCTTTTGGAACTCAACTTACATGTGTATTAGGACATTTCGTATTGTTCCATCGGACTCCCAGGCTGTGCTCATTTTTTTTCAGCCCTTTTTCTTTGAGTTTTTCTGTTTGGATGGTTTCTATTCCTATGTCTTCAGGTTCACTAATCTTTTCTTCTGCGTTGTCTGATCTCCTCTGTTAATCCCATCTGGTGAAACTTTTAATTCAGATAAAGTATTTTTCAGTTCTACAGGTCTTTGTTAGTTCTTTTTCATATCTTAAATTTTTTCAGTTTCTCTTATGTTTATGCTTACTTTTCAGTCCTTGGCCACAGATAAAATATTTTTTTTGAGTCCTTGTTTGCAAATTCCATTATCTCCGTTATTTCTGGATCTGTTTCTATTGATTGGTTTTCTTTTTAGTTATAGTTTACAATTGCCTGCTCTTCCAATTGCCTAGTAGTTTTTTATTGAATACAGACCATTGTGGTGTCACATTGTGGACTCTCTGGATTTTGTTTTATTCCACTATAGAGTATTCAGTTTTGTTCTGGCTAGCGATTGTCGTTTGCATGATCCTTCCAAAGTTTGTTTGTAAGTTTGTTTTGAAGGAGTACAGAGGAGTTCTCCCCTTAGGGTTAGTGTAGCCCTACTACTAAGGCCTTCTGGGGTCTATACAACAGAATGCTGCAGGTTTTCAGTGAATTTTCTCCACTCTTAATGGTCAGAGTTTGAATGAGTCCAGCTTTCTGTAGTCTTTCTTTGCCCAGAACTTATAGTTTGCTCAAAAGCTTTGATTCTCAGCTAAAAACTCAAATGGATTTCTGTTCTCATATCCCAGCTGCCTCAGCCTCCCTGTAGCCTCCAGTCTCTATTTAAAACTCAACAGGACCAGTGAGCTCTACTTGATTCCCACATCTCT
Source organism: Panthera pardus (assembly GCF_024362965.1). Lineage (NCBI taxonomy): Eukaryota > Metazoa > Chordata > Mammalia > Carnivora > Felidae > Panthera > Panthera pardus. Next base: position 121,804,534 of record NW_026526732.1, on the reverse strand, counting down.
GTACCACAGTCTGGAAAATGCCTTCAGACAGAAATCTGGGGAGATCATAGGGCTCACCTCATTTGTTTTCCTTTTCTCATCGATCACAGTCATGCTCTGCTTGTCTAGACTGACAATAGTCGTTTTCTAGCTTTTGTCCTCATGAATTCATATGTGTAGGAGTCAGAATACAAAGACAATATCCCAGAAATTAGAAGCAAAAGACAAAAGATGGAAAATAGCAAATAAAGAGACTCTCTCAATGAAATCTAACATCCAACTGACAAAATTTACACAATGAGAGAACAGAAACTCAAAGGAAGTAAAGTTTTAAAAGAAATAATGTAAGAAAAGTTCCCAGAGCTGAAAGATAAGGGCCTTCAGATTGAAAAGCTCAACTGAATAGCAGGTGCAATGAATGTCAAGGTGTACCTCTGTACCATTTTTTTCTTTCTTTCTCTCTCAGTCTTTTAAGTATTTTCCATGCTCTTCAGAAAGTCTCCTTTAAATGACTGGAGAAGAGTCCTTTGAATAGATATACCATAATTTGCATAAGAATCCCCTGTAATTTATGTGTTCTCATAGACCCCAGTTGTAGTGCATTAATATTAATGTACATTTTTTATTATTTCTGTAGGATTAAATGAAATTACTGTGTCGGAGGAAATAGACATTTCCATGGCTCTTTGCACAAATTACCAACTTGCCATCCAGAAAGATTATTCCAGTTTAAACCCAGCAATACTATATGAAAGTGTGCATATCACCATGACTTGGCTAGTACTGGGTATTAAAATATTTTTTAAATATTCAATTTAAATAAAAATTGATATCTTATTGTTGGAATATCATTTATTTAGAGGTTCATTTATTTTATTATTGCTGTGCATGAATTTGTATAACACCTATTGGCTGTTCACATTTGTTTATTGAAAACCTATTAACTTAAAATACATATATGTTTTAAAATGTCAATAGTGGAGAAGTTCTTCTAATGAAAACAGTCCTCCCCTGTCCCACACCACATCAAGCCCATTTTGTTGCTCAAAGAAAGCAAGTTTCAAGTCTAGATTTCTAAATTAGATCTTCTAATGCTACTACTTCTGTTACTAATTTTAATACTTACTCTCCCTACTGTTTTAGGTTAGACTCTTACTTTAATCCTCTATCTTCCTTTCCCCATACTTCCAGTATATTTATATAGTTAAGTCAGTGTTTATGTTATTAGGTCTGTATAATGATGTTCTCTGCAGAGATGCTAGTGTGTTATTACACTTCTCATTCTTATTTTTTTTCCTCTTCCTACAGTGTGTAGTTGTTCATTGTTGTTGTTTTTTTCTTTCTGTGATGGCTTCCTTAAAAGAAATTTATTTTTTAGCTCTGGCGTGTTTATATTTATTAATATAAATATCTTTTCAAGAAGACCATCTCACTTTCACCTTTCTATTTACGTATGGGATGTTTACTTTCTAGACCACTTTTTCGTCAGGAGACTTCCTTAGCTGTTCTCCACGTGTGTGTCATTGTTTTCTGGATCCCAGACCTTTACTGTTTTTTTTTTTTTTCCTGTAGTTTTGCTGCAGCACATTCTTAAGTAATTTGCAAGAATCACACATACTTTGTTTCTTTAAACATGGAATTCCAAGTTCAAATTAATTGTTATAAAATCTGAGGATATTATTGTCTTAAAGCATTGAGTAGTTTTGAGAAGTAAAATGCCTTCTGATTTTATTCTTTTTTGGTGTGGCCCTTTATTCTTTGGAACATCTGGGGGTCGTCTCATTGATCATTGATGTTCCAGAATCTCCTGATGGTACACCTTGACATTCATTGCACCTGCTATCCAGTTGAGCTTTTCAATCTAAAGGCCCTTATCTTTCAGCTCTGGGAACTTTTCTTACATTATTTCTTTTAAAACTTTACTTCCTTTGAGTTTCTGTTCTCTCATTGTGTAAATTTTGTCAGTTGGATGTTAGATTTCATTGAGAGAGTCTCTTTATTTGCTATTTTCCATCTTTTGTCTTTTGCTTCTAATTTCTGGGATATTGTCTTTGTATTCTGACTCCTACACATATGAATTCATTTCTTTTGGCACTCATATTTTATTTTCAAGAAGTCTTGTTTTCTGTTTCTTTTTTTCATAGCATATGGTTCTTTTTTACTCACGGGACTTTTTTTTTTTTTTTTTTTTTTTTTTGGTATTGTTCTTGGTCATTATATTATCTATTCTTCCTAAGACCAACTTTTAATTTTTGACTTGTCATGGTATCCCTCTTTTGTATAGCAGTTTTCCCTCACACCAGGTGGCCATTGGCTATGAGTTTATATTTAAGAATGAGGTCTTGAGACTTCCAAATTCCAGCTGTATTTTGGACTAGATCTCTAAAGGGCTCTCCTACAAAAAGGCAAAAAACCAATTAGATCTTAGATGAATCATATTGTAATGCATGCTGAGTTTTCAGGAAGCAACAAAACTTTTTGAGTCTCCATAAAGCAACCACTGCAATCAAACGTAAAAACCAGAAAGTCTTATGCTGACACCTGCGTGGAATCTGTTGAGAAGAATCAAAAAGCTAAAATGGTGTCATCATGAAAGAAAACACTGAGCAAAGGTGGCAGCAGAAGGATACACGTAAAAATTCCCGTTAAATGTGGAACTTAAAAATGTATGTTTAAACAGCTCATGGGCAAAAGAATAAATCATAGTGGAAATTTAAAGTATCTAGAGTAAGAAATAACTACTACGTATGAAAATATTGAGAATGCAGGGAAGTTCACAGCCTTACACGTTCGTAGAGAAAAGAACAAAAATTAAAACATCCAATGTAAGAAACTAAGCAAAGGAACAACAGAATAAACCCAAAGAAAGCATAGAAGGAAGGAGATTCCTAACATACAGAGACAGGTTAATAAAATAGAAAAGTTAATGATACAGGGGATCAATAAATAGAGCCCCCTGGTGGAAAGATCATGAGAAAAAGTGAAAAAGCACGTAAGTGATATCACAAATGAATAAGGGGCAAAGTTTACAAAGGTAATGAGAGGGGCACTTGGGCGGCTCAGTCGGTTGAGCGTCTGACTTCGGCTCAGGTCATGATCTCGAGGTTCATGAGTTTGAGCCCCACATCAGACTCACTGCTGTCAGCCTGTCAGTGCAGAGCCTGCTTTGGATCCTCTGTCCCTCTCTCTCTACCCCTCCATCACTTGTACTATCCCTGCCCCCAAAAATAAGTGATAAGAGAACACAGTACACAGCTTTATGTAGATACATGTTAAGACTTAGATGAAATAAATTTAAAAAAATAACAAAATTGATCCAAGAAGAAATAAAAACATGAATGAATTTATAATCATTAAATAAGTTCAATAAATAGATAAAAATCTTTCCACAAATAATGCATCAAAGGCGTCAAAGCAAGTCTTACCAGGCTTTCAAGAAACAGATTATTATAAATTTAAGGGATTATTATAAAGAGATTATCATAAACTTTTCAAAAGAAAGGAAAAAGGGATATGTGCTTTCTCATTCTGCTGGACTCAGCTCACAATTCACACTAACAAATTACAGGATAAAATACATGCCGTCATTTCATATCATGAAATCTAACACCTACCCATGATTAACAACAAGGAAAACACTAGGAAGGGAGCATACATTAATAAAATGGACCAACAGCAGGGGCTCCTGGATGGCTCAATCGGTTAAGCATCCGACTTCAGCTCAGGTCATGATCTTGTGGTTCGTGGGTTCAAGCCCCGTGTCGGGCTCTGTGCTGACAGCTCAGAGCCTGGAGCCTGCTTCAGATTCTCTCTCTCTCCCTCTCTCTCCCTCTCTCTCCCTCTCTCTCCCTCTCTCTCCCTCTCTCTCCCTCTCTCTCTCTCTCTCTGCCCCTCCCCTGCTCATGCTCTGTCTCTTTCTCTCTTAAACATTAAAAAATAAATAAAAGGTACTGACAGCAGCAAAATCAAAGCCAAATAAAACAAACAGGAGTAAGCCTCATTTTTACTTATTTTTAGTTTTTTTAGTAAGCATCATTTAAAAAAAATGTTTGTTTTATATTAAAAGAGATAGGTAGCAAGCAGGACAGGGGCAGAGGGAGAGGGAGAGAAATGATTCCAAGCAGGTTGTCAGCGCAGAGCCCAACTCGGGTCTCGATCTCACAAATTGAGAGATCGTGACCTGAGCCAAAATCAAGAGTCAGACGCTCAACCAACTGAGCCGCCCAGGCGCCCCAATAAGCATCAGTTTTAATGCTGAAATGTGAGAAAGCATTTCAAATCAGCAACAACATTGCCCGCGATTGAGGCTTTTATTTCATTCTTTTACCGGTGGCCCCAGACAATGTAATAAGTCAAAACAAATTATATGAAATTGGAAAGGAAGACACTGCCATTGTTTGTTGACTACATGAATTTAGGTAAGTGCATAGCTCTCAGACTAGTTTTAGAAAGAACAAAAGTATTGGGGCGCCTGGGTGGCTTGGTCGGTTGAGCGACCAACTTCGGCTCAGGTCATGATCTCATGGCTCGTGAGTTCGAGCCCCATGGCAGGCTCTGGGCTGACAGCTCGGAGCCTGGAGCCTGCTTCGGATTCTGTGTCTCCCTCTCTCTCTGCCCCTAACTCACTCGCATCCTGTCTCTGTCTCTCTCAAAAATAAATAAACATAAAAAAAAATTCAAAAGAAATAACAAAAGTATTGAATAAGATGAGTTATAAGAAATCAGCTTCCGGCAGGATAAAAAAGCAGTAACAGTGTATTGATTTTTGAAAAACAAAAATACTAAGAAAATCCGAAAAGGAAACTGAAAGATCTGCAAAAACATTTTGCTAATAGCTATGCAAAGCACAGGTTTCTGATCCTCAAAGCAGCTGAGTGCTGGGCACAGGTTGCTGGCGCCCCTCGGGCTTTGCTTCTGTGCCTTTCCAGTTCCCAGAAACAAGGTTGCCCCGATGGCTTCACTTTCTCCCTCTTCCCTGTGCCAGGAGCTGTTTGAACTGCTCCCATGTGTTGGCTCAAGAACAGAGAGACTATAGTTATTTTCTTTCCAAAAACTCTATGCTCCCTTGAGACCTCTCCGAGTTCTTGAAGGCTCTAGCGTGAGGAGAGGCATCTGGTCTGAGTTCGTCCATAGAGCTGTTGCTGGTACATCCACAGGAATAATTGCTTGGTCTTTTCAGGTACAGGTGCTCCTTTCTGACCGGACCTGGGGGCATCTAGTCAAATCTCCTCCTCCCACCCCAGGAATATTATTCTAATAGAAGATCAGAGGATCCAGACATGAAAAGTATTAAGAAACAGCAGGAAGACGTTTCGTCACATGATAAATTGAATTTAGGATCAGTAATCACCAGGTATAGAGTTAGAGCCTAATTTCTTTAGCTGAGTGGTTTGCAGTGGGGGCATTTTTGCTCCCAGGGGACGTTTGGCAGTGTCTAGAGGCACTATCGGTGGTGATGGCTAGTGGTGTTCCTGGCGTCTTGAGGGCACAAGGCCAGGGATCTAGCTAAACAGCCCCCCAACAAAGAATAACCTGGCTCAGGGCACCTGGGTGGCTCGGTCAGTTAAGCGTCTGACTTCGGCTCAGGTCATGATCTCACGGTCTGTGAGTTCAAGCCCCGCGTCGGGCTCTGTGCTGACAGCTCAGAGCCTGGAGCCTGCTTCGGATTCTGTGTCTCCCTCTCTCTCTGCCCCTCCCCTGTTCACGCTCTGTCTCTCTCTCTCTCTCTCTCTCTCTCTCAAAAATAAATAAACGTTAAAAAAAAAAATTAAAAAAAAAAAAAAAAAGAATAACCTGGCTCAAATTCTCAGTAGTGCTGAGGCTGAGAAACCCTGCTCTACATCAGCAGCTCATCCAACAGTTATAAATCCAAACTGTCATCGCAGTAATAACAATTAGCATTTATTGAGCCCTCAGGACACCCGAGATGGGGTGCTAAATCAATTGCATACATAGTCTCACGGAACCCCGCCGTGAGGAAGGTACTATTCTCTGCCTACTTTGCACATGAAAAAAACTGAAGCTTGGGGAGATTTAACCAGTGACTAAGGGGTAAAGCTGGAATTCAAACTGGTCTGGCTCCAGGGCCAGACCTTTCCACTAGGCTAAACTGCCTCCTGAGCAGGGCCAGTGCCCTCATCTTATAGATGAGAGACCGTATGGGATCTTGAGGTAGGTGTGTTCCTGTTTCCTCTTTCAGTCCTTAGGTGCTCTATTAATTGTCTTTCTACTACTTGAGTCAACATCAAATGACCTCCCTAAAGCCATACAGCTGGTTGAAGGGGGAACTGAGAACCCGCCCCTACTCCATCACGAGGACTCCCAGGTATCAGTCTTCGTGGCACTTGATTGTGTACCCCTCCCCCCCAACAGGAATCCCTTTTGAAGCCGCACCTTTTTCTCCCTTCTATACATGTCCTAGCTTGGGTTAGCTGGAAAGCAGAGCCTGAGACAAGGGTTCGGGTGCACATAGTTTATTTGGGAGGTGATCTCAGGAAACAGGAATGAGGCAGTAAGCTAGGGAGGGAGAAAAGCCAATAAGAGGTGTGTTTTTCAGGTAGCCACAGGGAGCATTGGGAGCCCCCCCATCCCCATTGCCTTAAATCCATGCCTTTCCTTTTTTTTTTTTTTTTTTTTAATTTTTTTTCAACGTTTTTTATTTATTTTTGGGACAGAGAGAGACAGAGCATGAACGGGGGAGGGGCAGAGAGAGAGGGAGACACAGAATCGGAAACAGGCTCCAGGCTCCGAGCCATCAGCCCAGAGCCCGACGCGGGGCTCGAACTCACGGACCGCGAGATCGTGACCTGAGCTGAAGTCGGCCGCTTAACCGACTGCGCCACCCAGGCGCTCCTAAATCCATGCCTTTCCAAGCTGCACTTGTACTTGGGCTGAGCATACAAGAGCTTGGGGCAGGTAAGAGGAAAATGCCGCTGTGCCTTGCATGCCTGAGAAGGGGTGAAGTCAGCAAAATTGGGTTAGGTCACATGAGACCGTCCCCTGCAGGTATAGCCGAATTCAGAGTTGGGCCTTAAGGGACAGGAACCCACTACTTGTAAAAGGTTCACCAAGTGAGGTGGCGAAACAGCAGGGGCATAGTGATTTCTCAACTAAGCTTGAATATCCTTCCGCTTCACATAAATTGGAGAACATTTGCTGCTGTAATATGGGGCTGTCACAGTGTGGGATCACATGGCCCCCGTAATGGTGGGTGTGCTACAGCCAGACTTCTTGACATTAGCTCTCCGCTTTTTCCTTTCAAAGGGGTGCTGGAATTATCTGGGGGGTTTTTGTACAAGTTCTAGACCCATACAATCAACAAGAGGTAATCCTTGTTTCAAAGAATTTTCTTACCGTTTGTTTCTTTTTGAGGGAGACAGAGTGCGAGCAGGGGAGGGGCAGAGAGAGGGGGGGACAGAAGGCCCCAGGCTCTGAGCCATCAGCACAGAGCCCGAGGCGGGGCTTGAACTCACGGACCCTGTGAGATCATGGCCTGCGCTGAAGTCGGGTGCTTAACCGACTGAGCCACCCAGGTGCCCCAACAAGAGGTAATCCTTCAGGGTCCTGTTCCTCATTGCTATTCTTGAGGAAGTTGCTCTTGAGGATATCGGCTAACCAGACGGAAATTGAAGGGATGTGCGCTAAATTAATACATTTTTACAAATCCAGCTGGCTGTGGAGTCTGCCGGCTGTGTTCAGAATGACAAGTACAGGCTGGTTACGGATCCTGAGACAGGCCAAGTGGGAGAGGCGATACATACAAGCGCAATTACGAAATGAGAGTCTTGTGACTTAAAGAAGCAGAAGACTGCTTAACTGTAACTTTGATTTTCTTAAAACTGTAGCCAACATTCATGGAGCACTTACCGTGTAGTAAGTCTTTTAAAGCCACCTTGAGAAAATATTGAAGTATTTTAGAGACAGAACGGTGTTTACTTTTAGGAAGAAAGGAGGGAATTGGGAAGGAGAGAGCTTCCTGAGAGTCTCTGGAGCTGGCAGGATTCTCTCTCTGCCCCTCCCCTGCTTGTGCTCGGCCTCTCTCTCAAAAAAGAAATGTTTTTAAAATAACGCTCAACGCGTTCAACTACGTATACTTTTCTGTAAGTATATGTTTGCAATTTATGTATGTATGTATGTACTAATTAGAGTGAGAGGGAGAGAGAGAGAGAATCCCAGCCAGACCCCACACTCAGTGCAAAGCCTGACATGGGGCTCCATCCCATGACCCTAAGCCGAAACCAAGATCTGAGCTGACACCAGCTCAACTGACTGAGCCACCGAGGCACTCCTGTTTTTGCAATTTAAAGAAGGTGAAAATGTTGGTACTTTGTTAACTGCAACTTCTGAGGAGGAAGGAACGGTGAGAGTGCTTTCAGCCTGCTCTTTGCATTATCTTATTTCCTCCCCATGATACCCTATCGAGTGGATGACAGTGTTATTATCCCCATTGTCACAGGAGGAAACTGAGGCACACACACTTAAATTACTTATCCCAGGTCGTACTTCAGGTGGGCGGCAAGTTTTGTTGTTTAAACCTAATGCTTTCACTTTTTAAAGTCCCAGATCTGGCCCGTTCAAACGAAGTGGTCAGCAGCCTCTTGGTTTATTCAAAACCTGAGCCAGCCTGCACTCGCTCGATTGTTCACTGACTGGGCCTTGGAGCCCAACATGACAAGGGCACAGTGTCCCATAGGAGGAAGTTGGCCGCCATGTTGTTTCAGAGCACTGATTTGTTTTTATAGAAACCTGCCACTTTCTGCAGTCTCTTGGGTTTTTCCTTTAAATTAAAGGTCACCAGTTGATCATAGTGGCAAAGACAAGTGTCCTGTGAAGGCAAAAGGACCTCCAAAGGCCAAAGGCACTGGAAGACTGAAGGGAAAGGACTGCAAGCCCAGTTTGATGAGAAACGGTTTATTTCAGGGCACTTAGAAACATGTCTTCACTGCCTTAAGGAGAGTTGATCGCCCAACCCCACTTCCCCTAAACCTGCTTTTGTGACCCTAGAGGCCAGGAGTCTGTGCTGAGGGACCTCTGGGAGGAAAGTGTTTGAGAATAGCTGGGTGTCATATCTCCAGGGCTGATCAAGGAGGTTAAGCCCAAAGGGTATACTTAAGGGTGTGGTGAAACAAAGGAAAAGAACGGGGGGTGGGAGGGTGTAGTGCTGTGTTCTAGAACGCTTCAGGTCACAGAGAAGTCATCCTGGTAGACAGCCTTAGGTTCACACTTATTCTCATGTCTGCAGACTTGATCCCAGCAAGGTGCCATGTTTAACGGGCTTGGGGTTTGATTCCAGTTGACATTCTTTTCATCAGAGGTCTGGTCTTTTTTTTTTTTTAATTTGGGCTCTTCTTCAATACCGATGTCTTGTTGGATGTGTTTGTGAAATGGATGTCTATGAATAATCTTGGAAGACTGTTAATAAAGGGCAGTAAATATCAAATTAAAATACATCCGTGGCTCTTAAAGGGCTACAGTTTGACTCCTAGGGAGCGTCTGACATTCATTCAACCAAGCAAGCATTTATTTATTTGGCGTCTGTTTTGTGACCAGTTAGCACATGCTGTAAGTTTCACAAAAAAGGTGATCTCCGATCGGAAAGATGGGGTACAGGCAAATGTGTGTGTATTTTAAATCCTACCGAGCTAGGCTTTTGAATCAGCGTGTTAACGTAATGTGCGATAACTCACCTTATAAGCCTGGCCCACGCATCTCCTATGGCTTTCTTTTTCCTTTATGTTCGGTAGTGACTGTAGTGCTGTATCCTTCTGTCACCCTCTGGTCATCTTTTTTTAACCACCTCCTTTTCTATCTTTTTTATTTGCCCTCATGGTGCCTAAAACCATATCTGCACCTGGTAAGCTCTCAGCAGATGTCTCAGATAAATGAATGCCTACCATAGCCTCTCTGTTCCACTCTTGATTTTTAGGAGCAGGAGGATAATTTTAAATATTCTGTTGTATGTAACATCTTCTACCTCTCTCTTCCTTAAACCAATATGTAGTCCTCAGTGCCTAGAAGCTAGATGGAGTCAAGCAAAAAAGTTGAATAGTCTGTGCATTTCCACCCCGTGAATTAAAATTTTACAGAACTATTCCAAACGTTTCTTAAAGGAAAAAGGAAAGTGAACTGAACGTGTTGATAGATTTTCTGCTTTATCCATTTTTACTTCCCGGAGGCACCAAGGCTTCGAGAATGTGCATGAAGAATTATACACGTGCTGCCCCAGTTCAGCTCAGGCACTGTGGCTCCCCTCCCATCTTTCAGAAAGGCCAGAAGAGAGGCTTTGGGTTTGGGGAAGCAAGGAAATGAAGAAGCCACTTGACTGAGATTTTTCACCCAGGTCCTGGTGGCTTGTTACATAGCATCCTTTTCCTCCATGAGGTCACGGCTCTGACGCATGCCCCACCCAGACCCCCTCTAAGAAGGGCAGTGTGGTACAGTGGTCAGTGCCCAACACTGGGTTTGCACCTCTGCCCAGCCACGTTTTAGCTTCATTCTTTTGACACCGTGCCTACAGTGCTGAAACTTAGTTGCTTCATCTGTAAAATGGTAACCAGAGTACTCATAATGCTAGGTCACAGTGAGGGGACCTAGCCTCGTGGAACCTGGCACAGAATCATCCCTGGAGACATTTTTCTTCTCCCCTTACTGAAGAGTTTGTAAGAAACCTCTGTCTTCCGTCTTCTTAAAAAAAATTTTTTTAATGCTTATTTATCTGAGAGAGAGAGAGAGAGAGAGAGAGAGAGAGGGAGAGGCAGAGAGAGAGAGAGAAAAGCCCATGCAGGCTCCATGCTCAGCAAAGAGCCCGATGCGGGGCTTCATCCCCTGACTGTGAGATCATGACCTGAGCTGAAACCAGGAGTCGGATGTTTAACCTCCTGAGTCCCCCAGCGCCCCCGTATCTTCCCTTTTCAAGCTTTCTCTGTTTTTCCTAACTCCTAAGGAACAGAGTAGTTATTTCTTTTTAACATTGCTTCTTCCCCCCCCCCCCCAGGCATATTTTTCAGGTGGTGGAAGATAGAAAATAAGGCTTGTGTAAGAGGAGAAAATCATCTCTTCCAGAGAAAGTCCAGTGTTAGGCGGTGTATTTGTGAAAACCCAGGAGATTAATTGAAGCTCGTAACACTTGTTGGGAAACACCAAGGGACTTCGGAATTGACCCGGGACTTTTCAGTTGTAAAGATGACGAATTTCATGATAATCGTGAATGTTCCCCAAGTTGGAGGAAGTCGATGCTTGCGTGAGACACAGGGAATGGTTCCTGCCCCCCACCTACAACCTCACCCCCCCCACCCCATGTCCCCAGGTTCAGGACAGACCCTGGAGGAAGAGACCCCAGCTCCCAGCCTCTGCATCTATAGCTTGCAGTACAGAATTGGTTATGTTTTCATCCTGCTTCCTACCCAGGAGGAGTTTCAGACCCCGCGTGTGCTGAAACATTAGCCCCTTTGATCTCCAACACCACACCCCCGGCTATGGGAACACTTCCCCCAGAACAGAGGTTTCCCCGGAAAACCTGGCCCTTTTCTTCTCCCCACTCAGTATGGCTAGAGTCACCTCTGGGGAATCTAAACTGGCGGGGAGAAACCCGAGTGGCAAGAAAGTGTGTTTCCCTGCCTGGGGGGGGCAGTCAAGCCAAACCCCGCCCCTCTGTTTGCGGACTTGCTCACTCAAGATGCACCATGTCAATAACGTCACGTCCACGTGCTCCCTGAAATACTTGGAGAAGGGGCCCCTGGTCATCTCTAATCTTGACTTCTGGTTAGTCTTGATTCCGGAAGTGCCTTTCTCCCATTCCCCGTGGGGAAAACGCTTCCCTTTAGCAGTGTCTCCGGCTTGCAGAGCTTTTATGAATTGTTACCGCATATAAAGAGTAAACGCAGGACTGTAATACAGGGCCTCCTCCTGGTCCGCAATCCAGTTTCCTAAACTAAGCTCTTCTTCTCTGCTCACCTCCTTTCCTCCCACCCTAAAAGGAAAACGCTCCATTTAAACGAACTAGGAAAACCGAAGAGTCAGCAAAATTGAACAGTGAGGCGCCCCACTGTGGCGTTGCAAACCCACGCTGGTGAGGTCTGGCTTCTTGGCTGGGAGGCTTAGTAGGGAAATGATGACCTTGAACGAACTCAGTGTAGACTGAGAAGGTCTGGCGTGCTTCTGTCCTGACAGTAAGGGAACAGAGGCAGGTAGCAATTTGAAGGAGGCACGAGGTAGGGAACGTCGGTTTCCTTTCTTCATACTAGCCATTGGGCGCAGGACCTTGTTTCTTCTTCTGCAGGCTGCTGTGTTCCTGTGTGTCCTTTAATCCTGCCTCACAAGGATGGTGATCCAGCCGAGAACATGCGACCTCTCGTGTCCTTCCTGCCACCACCCAGTCATGTGTGGGAAAATCAGGGTTTGAGGAAAGCCCAGGCATCATCCATCAGGACTCCTGCAGTCCTTGTTACTGATGTCATTTTCAAGTGTCTGTTCAGAGGGGCACCCGGGTGGCTCAGTCAGTGAAGCATCCGACTCTTGATTTCAGCTCAGGTCACGATCTCATGGTTCGTGAGTTCAAGCCCCACATCGGGCTCTGCGCTGACATTGCAGAGCCTGCTTGGGATTCTGTCTCTCCCACGCTCTCTGCCCCTCCCCTGCATTCTCTCTCTGTCTCAAAATAAAATAAAATAGAATAAAATAAAATCTGTTTGCCTCTTTTGGAGAAAACTTACCCAGCATTGTGGCCCTGGTGTCACCATACCCCTTCACATTTTTTTTAATGTTCTATTTTATTTCTGAGAGAGAGAGAGAGAGAATGAGCAGGGGAGGGGCAGAAAGAGAGGGGGACAGAGGATCCCACGCTGGCTCTGTGCTAACAGCCCAATGTGGGGCTCAGACTCACGAACCATGAGATCATGCTTGACCTGAGCCAAAGCCGGACCCTTAACCGACTGAGCCGCCCAGGTGCCCTGCCCCCGTCACATTTTTATAATTCAGACGAGTGGCCGGCAAGATGGAATGCCATCATGCCAGCCCTCTGGGTGGGAAAGGACAAGCGCTTTCTAATCTAAAGAGGGTGCAGTCTGGGGTACATACAGGCCCGTCTGCAGCTGCCAGCAGCACAAGGCAGAACCAGATAAGTGCAGCATGGAGGCAGGGCTGCTCAGAGCAGGGGGTGGGGGGGTGACGTGACCGTAGACCTTGGGGAGCCCCGGGGGAAGAATGTCTACTAGTTCAAGATGGATGATTTCCAGGCTTCCGGCAAAGCCCAGAGTGCTGAGAGGGGACAGCCACAGTGTTGGTGGGGTCGGGGTGGGGGCGCCCAGAGGGGGCCTGGCAGAGCGGAGGGGGTGTAGTTCACAGGGGTCAGGGGTACTGACTCCAGAGCCAGTCTGCCGGGGCTCACCTCCCAGTTCTGTCCCCTAAATAGCTGGGTGATCTGGGGAAAGCTACTTAATTACTCTATGCTTCCTTTTCCTCGGTTAAGTGGGAATAATAGTACCTCCTTCATCGGATTCTTGTGTACTAAGCTTATTATAGATCGTACCTCTTATCTTAGTGCCCGAGTGACAGGTAACAATTACATGAGTATATATAATACTACATATAACAGCTGTATAATATAATTACAATTTACATTATAATACTAACTAGTAGCTACTAAAATGGCTATTATAAGGGTATAAATCGAAGCTCAGTGGCGTAGGGCCTAACATGCCAATTCCGTAAATGTCATTCAATTCATTTTGTAAATAACGAGGAGACGCGAAAGGGGCACAGGGTACATTTTCTAGGATCTGACATGGTTCCTAGAAAATAACTCTGACAACAGTGGGAAGGAGAGGTGGGCACAGGTGAGACTGTCAGCAGGATGACCCAGCAGATGCCGCTTTCCATCAAGACAGGGCACGAAAAGGGTTGTAACCGGGGCCGTCGTAACCCACGTGGGAAGCAAGGCTGTCTAAGCGATGGCGGTCAGAGAAACAGGACTTCACAGCAGATTGGTGGGGGATGCGGGAAAGACTGCATTCAGATGTGTGTCCTACAACGTGAAGTTCAGGAGCACTGTGGGCTTTAACTACGTGGATTTATGCTCGTATACACATGTGTGTATGTCCCTATATAAACGTGTGTGTATATCCACATACTGAGACTTGTAATGAGCAGGGGAGGCGTGTTACGACACGCCATGTGTCGGGCTGCACATGTGCCTCCCTGCGATGCAGAAAGCAATCTGTTCCTCAACCCTGCGGCCACCAGTCTTCCCTAAGGATTCATCTCCGTGTTGGAGTATTTGCCAGCACTTTCCAAATAGCGAACGATCCAATAACAAAATCACTTTTAGAAAGCTCACTTTGAAGCATGGCAGCACAGAAGGATCTTATTTTTTGCATCGACGTGTCTTGTGTTTGCATGAGTTCTTGATTAGGCTTACTGATCCACCCCCCCCCCCCATAACACCTTCAGCTTCTCTATGTAATTACATGCAGTGTGGTTGTCCTGAAGTATGGGGAACTCCCTCCACTTCCTCCACACCTGATCAGAGGTGGGCTTTGTAAGTGTCCTAGAAATGAAGCTTTAAAAATACGTGGGCAGGGGCGCCTGGGTGGCTCAGTCGGTTGAGCGTCCGACTTCGGCTCAGGTCATGACCTCACGGTCCGTGAGTTCGAGCCCTGCATCGGGCTCTGGGCTGACAGCTCAGATCCTGGAGCCTGTTTCAGATTCTGTGTCTCCCTCTCTCTCTCTGCCCCTCCCCTGTTCATGCTCTGTCTCTCTCTGTCTCAAAAATAAATAAACGTTAAAAAATTTTTTTTTAAAATACGTGGGCACGTCAGCACGGGCTTGCAGGTTAAGACCTCCTCAAGTGTCAAACTACCTATATATCCATTCTACCCAAATACAGGACTTGACTCTAGAGGTGAGCTCACTTACTTACCAGAGTTGTGAGAATTACAGTGACGGTTCTTGAAAAGGGGAGATAAGCAGGTGGGACTTCCTTGTGCTACTCTTCTCTGCTTTCAAATACTTAAAATCTTTCCTGTTGTTTTCTCTCATTTTTAAGGAGAATTAAACTGTTGGAAGTTGGAAGATACGGTCTAGTACTTTTGCCTAGAGACTATGTGATGTGATTTTAGGGCCCCTGGAGGGACCACTGGTGCACCACTAGATTGACTCCATCAGTCAAGCTCACGGTCTTTAGTCTTTTTAAAAACGACCAAGGGTGGCCTGTGAGTTTACGCGGTCCCCTGTAAATAGCCACTGCACAGTAGCACATTTTGAGTGTCCTTGGCCTGTGTCATTTTGTTTAATTAGCTGTCTTCTTGACCGCCAGAGACAGAGTTTGGGCCCCTCAGGAAATGGTTCACGGGCTGCTTTTTGAAGAACTAACAAAAAGGAAGATCGAGAACTTAGCACACTTCCCACGGAGTGCGGCTCCCAGAACTTGGAAGGGGAAAAGGGTCCCCAAAATGTGAAAGAATAAGTAGTTTAGATGCTGAAGACAAACATTTCTAATTTAATTTCGCCTAAAGCCAGGTCAGCCTGGATCCAGCTCCTGGGTAGGGATAATGGTTTACAAGAGAAATTTATTGCCTCTGAGCGGCCAGGGTACCACTGCCCTCCCATGCGAATGTTGGTTCCTTTTAAAACGGGAACATTTTCAAGATGGTGAGAGAATCCACATCTGCATAGTTTTACTGTTGGAAGAAAAGTGAGCACCAAGCGGGGTTGTCACAGGAATATAAATGGGGGACAAGAAGAGGAAGGGGGGAGGAGCTTAACAGATTGTCTCTTTCTGTCATCCAAGTGCAAAGCGTTGAACGTGGAAAGGCTCGTAATGGGTGTGTGTCTTTTAAAATGAGAGCTGGAAGGTCTCTCTCTTTTTTTGGTTTTAAGTTTATTTTGAGAGAGAGAGAGAGAGTGAGAGCAGGGGAGGGCAGAGAGAGAGGGAGAGAGAGAGACTCTCCAGCAGGTTCCACACTGTCAGCACAGCGCCCCCCACGGGGACGGGGCTCAATTCCGTGAACCGTGAGATCATGACCTGAGCTGAGATCAAGAGTCAGACACTTAACCAGCTGAGCCACCCGGGCGCCCCGAGAACTGGAAGGTCTTAAATTTAGATCCTACAGCCGTTTCTGCCTGTGGGGGGGGGGGAGGATGAAAGTCATTAATACTCTCCCATCAAATTGGCAGACATCTGTCCTTCTTGCCGATTTGAGGAGGGACGGGGATGGGTGGGGCGTTTTGCTGGTGTTAATCTCCGAACTTTTGACCAGAGTGCCAGTGTCCATAAGCATTCCTCTAAAACACATAAAACAACACGAAAACAATTATGAAGCCAAAAAACAATTACGAACTGTGTGGTACAAATGCTGGCCCCATCACATCCCTTTTGTTACCTGTGTCCCGAGCCAGGTAGATGGCACTTGCATTCGGGCCGTCACAGTGGCCTGTGGGCCGAAGGCAGGGGCCGGGGGGCTCAGACGGTCCCGAGAGGCTGTGGTTCCAGTTGCGGGTTTGCAGGTGAAGGAAGCAAATTCTGACCTGAGGTCAGATAGTCCCAAGTCTCAAAGGGGCAAGAGAGGTCGCCATCTGGAGTTCAGGAAGGGGACAGGTCCTTCTGTATTCAGATGACGCAAGGAGATAGAATGCCCCCCAGTATCCCCAAGGCTGAGTAAGACCCTCATCAGAAAGATCCAAGGGGTCTGGGGGTGTTGACCCACAGAGAGCTCATTCATAAACAGTGGTCCGTCCCCTGTGCAAGCCTCCCTGTCCCCGGTGTTTTAACTCTCCACGGTACCACCGGGACCTTGAGGGGCGGATGCCGGGACTGACTGTATCTTCAGCCAACTTGGAAGAACCACGGAGCTTGACTTCTCCTACCAATGGTGTTCGCCGACCACGGGGTTCCCTGGGGTTCAGGTCATTAAAAGCAGTTGCGATATCTGTTTCCATTTATTTTCTTAAATGAATCACTGAGATAATTACGTAAGTGTACTGCCTGTAAAATGAAACCATTTGAGAGCATTCAAGCGTGCATTCGTGCAGGCTCGTTATGACTCAGTCACTTGATCAGTTTATAGTTCAGCAGTAGCCTGCATACCTGCGGGCGTTCTGGCTATTAAGACAGTCCCACATTGATTTTATTCTGAGCCCCATATTGTTTCATTTATATCTATAAAGGCCTGTTGATTAAAGACGAGAATTTGTATCAGTCAGCTTGGGTGGCCATAACAAAGTACCACAGACTGGGTGGCTTACACAACAGAAACTTAGGGGCGCCGGAGTGGCTCAGTCAGTTGAGCGTCCGACTTTGGCTCAGGTCATGATCTCACGGTTCATGAGTTCAAGCCCCACATCAGGCTCCCTACTGTCCTCATGGAGCCTGCTTTAGATCGTCTGTCCCCCTGTCACCCTGCCCCTCTCCCACTCATTCTCTCTCTCTCTCTCTCTCTCTCTCTCTTTCTCTCTCTCAAATTAAAAAAACAAAACAAAAAAACAGAAATGTATTTTCTCACAATTCTGGAAGCTGGAAGCCCAGGATCAGAGCACCAACATGGTCGGGTCTGGTGAGGACTCTCTTCCTGGTTTATAGATGGCCGCCTTCTTGGTGTTTCCTCACATGATGGAGAGAAAGACAGGAAGCCCTTGGTGCCTCTTCTTATAAGGACAATAATCCCATAATGGGGATCCCCGCCCTCATGACCCCATCTAAACCTAATTACCTCCCAAAGGCCCCATCACCAAATACCATCACACTGGGGGGTAGAGCTTCAACTTATGAATTTGGGGTGGCACCCAATGTAAATGGTCGGTCCATGACAAGTCTTGAAATTCAAGTGAAGGGTATCTAGGACACCTGGCGGAGTGAACTTTGTCACCGTGCTTTCCTGAAACACCGATAAATGATGTTAAAGGGGAATAGTAGCATGGACCAGGGAAGACAGTAGCAGAGAGAGAAGTCAACCAACTTTCAAAGCGGGAAAGCAGATGCGTGGGCTGAGGGGACCACAGGAAAGCGGAAATGAAGGGAAGCCAGGGGCCAGACCGTCCATGCTGCAGAACCCCAGAAAGGTCAAGGAGCTGGAGGCTTCAGGTGACTCTAAAGACAGGTGTACAGGTGGGGCTGGAAAAGGTGGGTTTGTTGAAAGACCTTATAAGAAGCAGTTAGATCCCTGGATCTCCTCATTTACCCCCGTACAGAGCAGCAACTGCCTCACCTGAGCCCTAGTAAAAGAAATGGAGCTCTAATCTTTGTGGACGTTGAGCCAACCTGAGTTTGGTCACATGGACCATGCCAACTGGGGTAGCAGGCCACCATAAGAGATGATGCATGGCCTCACGTTAAGCTGTGATAAGACCCATCTCCTCCCCTATGTGCTGGGAATGCTGGCAGTCAAGGCTTGTGTTTTCCAAGCAAGAGAGTAGAGAGGACTCTTGACTAGGGACAGTCTGCATCCTCCACAGGACAGAGGGGTCTCTGAGTGAAGCCCCTCATGTGACAAACTGCTCACTGCTCTCTGTTTCAGTCAGTGGAGTGGCTCTAGCCACGTGTGGCTACTGAGCCCTTGCAACGTGGCTAGTATGGCTGAATTTTTATTTCTATTTCCTTGTAATGAACCTAAGTCTAAATCATCACAGGCGGGTAGAGGCCACCATATTCGACAGGCCTGGACGACTGAGAGTTTGACTTTGTTCTTCTAGAGGTTCTGACCTCAATTTTTACTGAAGCAGTGGTATTAAGTTTTATACTTGCTGGACCATTCCCAAGGAATTTCCTTCCTTTCTTTCTTTCTTTCTTTCTTTCTTTCTTTCTTTCTTTCTTTTCTTTTCTTTTCTTTTCTTTTCTTTTCCTTTTTTTTTTTTTAATTTTTTTGACACATTTATTTTTGAGAGAGAGAGAAAGCACGCATGGGGGAGGGACAGGAAAAGGGAGACAGGATCCAAAGCAGGCTCCACGCTGTGAGCGCAGAGCCCTCCGTGGGGCTCAATCTCATGAACCATGAGATCATGACCTGAGCCGAAATCAAGAGTTGGCCGCGTAACTGACTGAGCCCCCCCAGGCACTCCCTGAGGAGTTTCCTCTGGGCCCGGCGAGAACAAGTCCTGTGTAAGTCACAGACCCTGTGCTATAGTTCTTCCTTTCCTGCACCCTTCCCGCCCCTGCAAGAACCCCGTATTTCTGCAAAAGCGTAACGCCCTCTGCTGGTGAGTGACTAACCTGCGTCTGTGTTGAACCCGTGTCTGGGCTCGTGTTCACGCGGATGTAGATTTGAGCCTCCTCTTACCAAAAAGGCTAAATTCCTTCCACATCCTGTCCCTGTGATCAAGTAGTGTATTTGAGGCCTCGTGGCAATTGGATTGCCACCCTTTTGGGCTTCATTTGTCCCGAGAATCGAGTCGATCGCTATTCAGATGCCGTATTTGGAATTCACCTACTCGCTAAAATTTATTTGTAATGTGTGACCCCAAAGTCGGTCTTGTGGACCTTCTGCAGCCATTTACTGACGCGTGCAGAGCAGGGAAGAATTTGAATCCCGCAACATGCCTGTTCCCAACTGAGGTTAAACGGGGCAGTCATCTGCCTCCTTGTTTCAGCTCTCATATGGGAAGTAAGTGTCCTTTCTGCAGTCTGTTTTGGCCCTGTGTTTTTGTGCTTCGGTGCTTTTTGTTGGTGGTTTCTCTGTTTAATAATGGCCTCCCGGGGCGCCTGGGTGGCTCAGTCGGTTAAGCGTCCGACTTCAGCTCAGGTCATGATCTCGTGGTCTGTGAGTTCAAGCCCCGCGTCGGGCTCTGTGCTGACGGCTCAGAGCCTGGAGCCCGTTTCAGATTCTGTGTCTCCCTCTCTCTCTGACCCTCCCCGGTTCATGCTCTGTCTCTCTCTGTCTCAAAAATAAATAAATGTTAAAAATAATAATAATAATAATAATAATAATAATAATAATAATAATGGCCTCCCACATCGTGCCAAAGCACGATCTTGTGTTCCTAAGTGCAGGGAGGCTGTGACATGCCTGTGGAGGAAATGCATGTGTTAGTGACCTCATTCGGGCATGACTTACAGTGCTGTTGGCCGTGAGTTCAAGGTTAATGAGTTAGCAACAGGTATTAAATATGCCGGAGAAGGGAGAATTCATTAACTCCATGGGGGGAGGGGGATTCTTTCACTCTGTCTACACGTACCAAACACCCAGGTTGTCCACATTTTATTGGTCTGTTATATATACCTCAGGAAAGGTGGGGAAAAAACATGACAAAACAGAAGCACACATAAAACAAAATTGTGTGTTGATCAGTTGGCAAAAATGTGACCAGAGGCCGGCAGGAACCTAGCCCTGTATTTCCCCTAAGAGCAGTGGGTCAGTGTTCATGAATCCTTCATTAGTACCGGTGTTCTAAAACATAACTACCACAAATAACGAGAATTGACCATAATTACTTCCTGCTGTACTTGTTACTGTAGGACAAATCTTGAAGATTCTTAGGGTCTCGCTTTGCTCCAATTTGTATTTGTATTCTTAGATTGTAACTAAAACCAGGGTGGCAGTCTTTATTTCAGTGGTTTTTGTAACTTGATTTTATCTTCGTTTCAAGGCCAGCAGCTTTCTGAGTTTTTTCTTTTTTTTTTCCCCGTATCCCTTTCGGTCATTTTCTTTCTTTTTTTTTTTTTTTTTTTAAACGTTTTTTATTTATTTTTGAGACAGGGAGAGACAGAGCATGAACAGGGGAGGGTCAGAGAGAGGGAGACACAGAATCCGAAACAGGCTCCAGGCTCTGAGCTGTCAGCACAGAGCCTGACGCGGGGCTCGAACTCACGGACCGCGAGATTGTGACCTGAGCCGAAGTCGGCCGCTTAACCGACTGAGCCACCCAGGCGCCCCAGCTTTCGGTCATTTTCAACATTAGTTTCAGTGGAAGAAACCTACTGAAAAACGACGTAATTGCTACTCGTAAGACTTTATTTTCTACCTCCTTCCAACAGGGGAAGAAACATATCGCTCCTAAAACTCCGTAAAAATTTTACTCTGTGGTCAAGGATTTACATGAGAAATTCCCAATATTGAGAGGTGTAGTTGTTATGTTTAAAAAAAAAACAAAAAACACTATATTGAAGATAGTCCAGGCTAAATAAACACCTTTCATATGAAGATATTTCTACATGGAAGATGTCAAGCCTGTGCATCTGTGCCCAGTTAATGTTTAATATGAAGAATTTAATAATATTTAAAATTAATAATATTTAAAAGCTTATTCTTATTCAAATACTATTTCTTTCTTGGGATTTAGGCCACCAAATAACCATGTAAGAAGAAAAAACATGAACGTAGCTCAAGTAATAAGACTGAATTAGTTGTGTGTATGTGAGAGAGAGAGTGAGAGAATGTGAATTAGAAATTATCTTAGTTAAAAAAAATCTTAGTTACTCTACTAATTCGTGAGGATACTTTATTGCATTTGTGTTTAAGAAACAAACACCGGGGGATGCGTGGGTGGCTCAGTCCGTGGAGCGTCTGACTTCAGCTCAGGTCATGATCTAGCCGCTCCTGAGTTCCAGCCCTGCATCGGGCTCTGTGCTGTGAGCACAGAGCCTGGAGCCTGCTTCGGACTCTGTGTCTGTCTGTCTGTCTGTCTCTCTCTCTCTTTCAAAAATAAACAATCTTTTTAAATAAAAAAAAGAAACATCATCAGTGTATCTGGCATCTCATAAGTACCAAATACTGAATGTTCTGGAGGGGAAGGGAAAAAAAAAGAGGAAGAAAGGGAGGGAACGAAGAAGTAATTTACGCAGTTCTTTCAATGTGAGGAAGAAAGCAACCACAGATGCCCAGACAGTACTATTTGCTAACAGAAGCTTGCTGAATGCTGGGCAGGCCCCTCCTGTCCAGAGAATGGGCAGCTGGTTTATACACAGAGATGGAGGCCCTCCCATTACAGCTTGGAACGGCCTTGAACAAGCCTCTTAGCCCCAGAATCAAGAAGTGTGACCCATCACAGGATCCAAGCTAAGTGTCCACCGTGCGTTGAGTGTCCACTTGTGCTCTTTTAAACATTACAACCATCCTGTGCGTCAACCATCAGTCAAACATCAGTAAACAGTACACTATAAACAAGAGAACTGAGGCCCAGAGAGGCCCGGGAACTTGTCCAAGGTCGCACAGCTAATAATGGTGGCAATGGAGTTTTAGGTCAGGTCTATCAGACTCCAGATTCTCTGCTTTTAACCATTGTCAAAGCTTTACTATACACATCAACCTGTTTTCTGGATGCCCATTTGATTTAAAGGAGGCGTGCTTTAATATTCTTATTTGCCCTTTCTGTCTACAGTAGATGCTGTCGTGGGGGCATAAAATAATGTATTCTTAAAATACTCTACGCAGTGTAAGCACTTGCCACTATTTCTAAAGAAAACATATGGAAGTTGGCTGTAGACGTCAATCATCGGTTAGGAAGTTTTTTAAAATTTGGCAGAAATTGACCAAGCGGAGAAATTTTAACTCTTAGCCACTGGTTAGTTCCTTCTTGCATTCCTACTTCTGCTACGTGATTCCTCAATGTAAGGTCCATATGAAATGACTGTCAGTTGTTTTGGGAGAATAAGAAGCCTGGATGAAAGTGCAGGTGTTATTATGTGTCTCACCTTCCTGAGATTGATTCTTGGTGTGATTGGTAGTTTCCTGGAGTTTGGCTTTGGTCTGAGCTGCTGTGTGTCAACCTTGAGCCCCTACGTCATAGGAACCTCTCAGCCTCCGTTTCTGAGAAGGTTGCCATAGAAAATCCTTTTCTTCTTGTCCATTCGTAAAATAATTGATTCCATAGCTCTTGGATGTTTTTCCATATAGACCTATATATTATACTTACAACTTCTAGAAAGGATTTAAAGTGGCTTACGTGTATGAAAATATAAGCACAGATGTATCTCTGATGTATTGTGTATAGATGATTCGTTACACTTGAAGGCTATGGCTTTTTTGTTTTTCCTGTGCTAGACTTTGTCCCATCTTGACACCGACTGGTATATACAAAGTATGGCTGGCCTATCTGGGGTCATATGTGCCTTCTATTACGTTTGACCGAAGACGACGTTACTCAGAGACTTACTCTTTCCCTCTCTAAATGATAGATGGCTTTAGTTGACAGCTACCGGAAATTTTGACTGCCACTGGCCCTCAGAAATGTAGATTTAAATGAAGTTAGGCATGCTGGACGTGATGTTGCAGAATTAGAACTGTCTTCTGGCTTCCTAAGAAAGGTATTCTGGACTTGGGAAATACATGTTCGTTGTTGAAGTGCTTAGAAAACAGTCACATCCATATACCTTTATTAAATTGTTAATTTCTTTGATTGATATTTTTAATCAGATACCAGCATACAGTGTTATAGCTCTATAGATAATCATGCCTCCGTGTGATTTATGTCAGCTTACATCATTATGGAAATATCATAACGCTTCATTAAGCAGTAGGAAATTAGGCGTTCTGCATGGGTGATTTTACCAAAAGATTATCTCTGATAAACGCCTTAACGATTTTTTAAAATCAATCTCAATAGAAGTCTCTTGAATATACATGCTTTCCCATTTCTCCTTAAAGTAAACCTAATTTTATGTTTTCTTGATGCTTCAGGGTTCTTATTAAAACATTTCTTACTATGCCATGTGCTGAATGATGATGCTCACAGGGGCTAATAAAAGGCGTAAGACGATTTAGTCCTTTTTCTTTCAAATCCCCTCCCCCGTCTCCATTTCTGTAAGCTGCTATTTCACCAGCCTGCCTCTTGCTTCCTAATTTATGTTTCTAATCTGGAATGGGCTAGGAAACCAGACTACCAAACCCATTTAAATTGTGAGTACAATTAAACTATAAGCTAGGTGTGGGAGTTTGGGGAACTCTCAAAATGATTCACTGCATGAGTTTTAATGCATGGATTTGTGCCATCCATTCTGCCGGCTGCCTTGCTTCTCTGGCTTCTTGCGAGTTAGCTAGAAACTTGAGCTGCAATTTAGGTAAGTGAATGCTGTAGTGACTTAAAGCCCCGAAAAGTATTTGAAAGTAATTCCTGGAGTCACATGGAGGACAGCAATTGTTGAATGTATTTCAGGTCATTAGGAAAAGTGAAATCCCTCTAATTTTAAATACAACAATATGAAGGAAAACTATTAACGGAACTTCAGAAGCATACTCTTAATCAGATCACCTGCTCTTCCAGTGGTTTCTTTGAACTGGGGGGAGAAAATGACACCGATATGGAAGATTTCACCTTTTGGCTTCAGCTCACAATAGACCATGAGCCCAGTATAAATCCTGCAATTCCGTGGAGGTAAATTAAAGTTTTAACAGAACCTTCTCATTAACTGGTAACGTGAGGCTTGAAGGTAGTTTAAGGACCTTATTAGGAAGTTCATCCAACCTGTGCTTTTAGACAGGTGCATTTTAAAATAACCTTTTAGGTGCATTCTAAATTAGCAGAGCCTGGTCTAGGTCCCCCCCCCCCCCAACCTACACCCCTACCCCTGCCTCCGCTATCTGAAAGTAGAGCGTTCCCATGAAGCCTTTTGCAAACAGGAATGGCATAAAGCAAGGAAGTAGTTATAGTTGACCCTTGAACAACAGGGGGGTTAGGGGCACTGACCCCAGCTCCCTGCATAGTAGTAAAAAATCCACATAAAACTTTCGAATCCCCAAATCTTAACTACAAATAGCCTGCTGTTGACTAGGAGCCCTACAAGTAACAGAAACAGTTGACTAATACCGATCTTGTATAATATATATATATGTACATATATATACGTGTATATATATATGTGTGTACATATGTATATATATGTATATATGTACACACATATATATACATATATATATAAAATAAACTGTATCCTTACAGTAAAGTAAGCTAGAGGAAAGGATGTGATTGAGAAAATCCTGAGGAAGAGAGAATACATTTACAGTGCTGTACCATGAGTAGACCAGTACGGTTCAAAACCGTGTTTTTCAAAAGTCATCTGTACCATGAATTTATATATCAATATCTTTGAGCATTCCTACACCCCCGAAATAACTTCTTTAAGCTTTCATGATACCTCAGGACACACCTTGCTGACGGACGCACAAAAATAAATGCAGTACACACGCCTACACAGTTCAAAGCCCTGGCGGCTGAATGCTGAGATGCTGGGTGTAGTTCCAGGGGAAGAAGCTTGGTGGCGCCACTCTCACTGCTCAGGGCGCGTGCTGCCTCTATCAGGGCTCTTCGCAAAACACCAGCTAAATGCTATTTTCGCTTTCGACGTTTTTGTTTTTTGTTTTTTGTTTTTGTTCAAGTGAAAATTGTCTTTGCATTTCTCTCCGTTAACAAAAACAGGCACTAACGTAGGTCTTTCCTACATGCGAAGCGGCGTGATGCGAAGTTTTAAAAAAGCGAGGGATACCTGTATGCTTTCAATGAAGCCGGTCGGGGAAAATTCCCACCCCAAATTTGTAAGCTGAGACTTGGATCTTTTTTAATCCTTTTTTCCGTGACAAATCTATTTCCTCAGGGTCTTGGTAGTGGAATAAAAAAATTCTCTGAATAAGGCAGTTGTAGGCAGCGTGTGTAAATGGAGTATCCATATAGGCTTTGAGTGTGTAATTTCCTTATTTGGAAAATTAAAATGCCTTTCCCCAGCTGTGTAAGTTAGGAAATGACAGTGACTTTGAAATGAACATTTGAAAAGGTAAAAATTATACTTTGACTGCAAATGACATAGTAAAGCCCCCTAATGGGGTTATTCAAACAATGGTACACAACTTGGTGTGAAATGAAATTAACTCTAGGAAACAGGGCAGTACTATTCCTCCTACAGAATGTCCAGAATACCTAGAATTTGTTGAAGCCCACTTTCCAGCAGCTTTTGTTTTTCCCCCTCTAACTTCTGGTGTTTTCCCTCCCGCCTGATCACCATGCTGGTCTCTAAGGCTCAGTGATTTCTCTTATGTTGCTTCTCATCTAATTTGAATTCCCTAGGAAGCCCCTTCCCTCCCTTGGTTGTGCACTGAACTCTGGTTGTCTCTTTGCTTCTGATTCCTTGCTACTTCTCCAATTCCATATATTTTGTTGACCATCATTGTTTTCATTTGGATACCCCAACTCATTCAAAAGGTGATACCCGCTCCCCTGTCCCCACCACCCCACCCCCCGCCCAAAGCAGACCCTTTCCCACCCAACCTTACTGTCATGGCAAGGGCATCACTCTAGTTCAGTGCAGAAAAGAATTTAATTTAGGAGATGAGGTGCTTATATCACCAGAAGAATGGAAAAGTAACAGAAAGTTATCTGAATACATGTAGGTGGGTGGGTAATCAGAGTCAGGAAAATACACAGCAGAAACTCCGATAAAGGTCTGAAGATTCAAGGGCATGATTGCAGTCCCTAGCAAAAATCCTCGGGGGAAAACAAATCCCTAGCAGAAGTGAAAGAAACAGAAGAATCTTAGTCCCGAAGAATGGAAGGTTCAAGGATAAAACTGAGAAAAAAACCAAGTTACTATAAGTGGGGCTCCAGAATCAGAATATTCAGGTGTTAGCCCTGACTCTGAATACCCAATTAGGGATTGATTCTTCACTCTATCCAAAGCCTTGCTATGTGCCTAGAACGTAGGATGTGCTAAAACCAAAACAAATTGTTAGGAAGAATGCATGAATGAAATCCACAGGTGAAATATTCAGAATTTGCTCGTTGACTTGAAGCAGAAGTTCTACCCTGAGGATTGAGGGCACAGGAGACCTGGTAGAATCAGCCTGTAGTATGGATGAGTCCTTCATTGAGGCAGAGCCCATCTAGTGAGATCTGTCCCTGGTGTTTCTCTGAAACTAACTTTCGTTAGGTGTAGGTGCTACATTTAATTCCTGTAACTCTCAGGAGGTCCAGGAGAAGGCTTATTTTAAAATTTCTTTAGTTAGCGTTTCCTTGTTTCAGAGCCTATTCAAACTTTTGTGAAATTTTACTATCGTTTAATTCAATAACGTGTGGCATCCTGCGCTTAAAATAATAATTTTAAATATTTTTATTTCATTTTAGAGAGAGCATGCGCAATCGGGGGAGAGGGGGCAGAGAGAGAATTTCATGCTCAGCACGAAGCCGGACGTGGGGCTCAATCCCATGTCCTTGGGATCATGAACTGAGTCAAAATCAAGAGTCGGACCAGGCGCCCCAGTAATTTCAATTTTTTACAAGTCTCCTTCGCTTGTTAACACCTGCTGGGGGTTAAGTATTTTAAAAGATTTATTTCAGTGATTTGACTGAACCTCAAACACGAAATCCTCTCATCTTCCTTCAATAATATAGTAAAGAGTTTTCATAAAGCCAGAAGTTTAGAAAAAGAAGCTGGCACTCCTATGTCCTGCAAAATTTGACCTTCGTGATATTTCCTGATCTTTTTTCCCCCCAAATCCTTTCCAAAATCCATCGTAAATAAAATAGTGCATTAGACCCCCTTCAGGAAAAGAAATTCCCATGGCCCCTTACCACGTGACTGAAATAGACCTGCAACTTTGAAGACTGAGCCATATCCCAGGCATCGAGTTCTTCTATTAAAGTGGATATTCATGGCTATATCATGGACTAACCCTCTCAGAAGAACCTTTCAGAATTAGTAACTCAGAAGGGGTTACCATAACTTGGTGGGGGCGCTGGTTGAGACCTTTGTTCTTGTTCTGATGAACTAGAGGAACTTCCTGGCTCCTGTGACCTCACGGTACTCAGCTCTGCCTTCCCAGCCCAATTCCCACCAGCTTGCACCTGCCACGTGACTCCTCCCTGCTCTCTCTCCCACCGCTTGGCTCTTAGCTGATCAGCTGTCTCTAGAGACCCCTGGCCTCATGTAGACCAAGGCCGCCGCCACCTCTGCATCATATATGTGGTAAATACTTAGCAAGTGTCTATTCTCGACATTGTGGTTAGTGATATAGTGACAACTGTATTTTATTACGGGGTAATAACTATCTGTTGGAAGCACTGGAGGGAAATTGGCAGTTAAGACTGCTGAGTTAATCAGTGGGCAATCTTTTGTGCCCAGGATGTTTACGCTTAAGCCTGGAAACCTAAGGCATTCGATTTTGGTTTGGTTTCATTCGGTTCTGGGTTTGTGGGTTCTTTTTGTTTTTATCATAAATACAGAGGATACGAAGTAAATATTCAAGGTGTACCTAGAAATCAAGTTAATGGAATGAGCCTCCTACCTAAAGCTAGTCCAGTGTCTTAACTACAGAAATACTTAGTATTTGGTGACCAAATTAAGGAAGGAAGGAAGGAGTGAGCTAGCTTTGGACACAGCCGTCTTATTTCAGGAATGTTGACTTAAAGTGGCACTTTTGTGGGGCGCCTGGGTGGCTCAGTCAGTTAAGTGTCTGACTTCGGCTCAGGTCACGATCTCACTGCTCGTGGGCTTGAGCCCCGTGTCGGGCTCTGTGCTGACGGCTCAGAGCCTGGAGCCTGCTTCGGATCCTGCGTCTCCCTCTTTCTCTCTGCCCCTCCCCTTCTCGCGTGCTATCTCAAAAATAAACATTAAAAAATTAAAAATAAGTAAATAAATAAAATGGCACTTTAGAGAATCGCCTCACTGATAGGTTGCAACCGCTTAGATTAAGTCATCTACACATCTTTTCTCACTGTCCACCGGGTTTCCCTAAGGTTGGAAGGGGTGACAGTGCTAAGGAAAATAAGAGGAGAGAGTTTGGTCTTTCACAGGGCCTGAACATTGAAGATGGACCAGTGTCCCCCAAGGTAACATGGACAGTGGCCACTGTCAAGAAGAAACAAAGCTGGACACTCAAGACAGATTTTAGTACCTACTGTTGCAGTAGAGGAGAGACCCCAGTGTAACCTGAGCTCATCTCCATGGGAAGGCAAGGCAGGAGGCCTTTTACACCCCAGGGGTGTGCCGAAAGGAAAGTAACAAAGGGCCTAGGGACGTGCCTAGGCCACCTATATCTGCTACCCGGGTCTTCCTGAAGCTGGGCTCCTTCCCTCCACAGAGATCGAGAGACAGAGGCTCTGTGTTTTTTGATGCTTATATTTCAAAGGAATAACTTCCTTGAGAAAGACACCCTTAGGTTGTAGATGACACACATACATCTCCAAGGGACCGCGGAAGTATTTTCTGTCGTCAGTTTTCTAAAGTAAATGCTCTAAGAAAAGGGAGCTCGGGAGCTATGTAGGTGTGGGCCAGAGCAAACAGTTTTTAAGTTCCTTCAACAGCCTTGAGCCTTCTCAGGAAACCCCTGAAAACGGGGTAGAGTCATCATCGTCCTAGGAACATGGCCTTGAGCTGCTAGAAAGTACGCTAGTGTTTCCTCAAGTCTCTTACGGGATGGTGGGGTGGCGGGAATCATTTGTGTTGAAAATTGAGTTCCAGGGCGCCTGGGTGACTCTGTCAGTTAAGCTTCCGACTTCGGCTCAGGTCATGATCTCATAGTTTGTGAGTTCGAGCCCCGTGTCGGGCTCTGTGCTGACAGCTCGGAGCCTGGAGCCTGCTTCGGATTCTGTGTCTCCCTCCCTCTCTCTGCCCCTCCCCTGCTCATGCTGTCTGTCTGTCTGTCTGTCTGTCTCTCTCTCTCTCTCTCCCTCTCTTTCTCTCTCTCTCTCTCCCTCTCTTTCTCTCTCTCTCTCCCCCTCTCTCTCTCTCAGAAATAAACATCAAAAATTTTTTTTTAATTTGAAAATTGAGTTCCTGTAGGCCAGGATTAAAGCCTAGTCAAGAAGAGGGCTAAGAGGAGCCTGACTACAGTTTAGTTGAGGAGAATGTTGGTCTCCACTTTGGGAGAAACTCCAAGAGGACAACGAGATGGATGTTAGAGGGACATTTTTCCCAGCCTCCCCCTGAGAAGCAGCACTTCTGCGGTTACCTTGGGGCCTCCAGTTACGGTAATGAGAAAAATGTCACTTCCTTATCCAGTAACAGAATTTAAGGGACTTGGGATTGAGGGTGCAATTTCTACCTGAGACTTTCTTCTTCATAAAGTCAAGTTAGGGTTTTAAGGTTATGCTGATTTTCACCTATCATAAGCTTTTTTTTTTTTTTTTACTTTTTTTAAAAAATTTTTTTAATGTTTATTTATTATTGAGAGACAGAGAGACACAGAGTGTGAGCAGGGGAGGGGTAGAGAGAGGGGGAGACACAGAATCAGAAGCAGGCTCCAGACTCTGAGCTGTCAGCACAGAGCCTGACACGGGGCTCGAACTCACAAACTGTGAGATCATGACCTGAGCTGGAGTCGGACGCCCAACCACCTGAGCCACTCGGGCGCCCCTTTAATTGTTTTTAATGTTTATTTTTGAGAGACGGAGAGAGACAGAACATGAGTGGGGAAGGGGCAGAGAGAGAGCGAGACATAGGACCCAAAGCAGGCTCCAGGCTCCATTCCGAGCTGTCAGCACAGAGCCCAATGTGGAGTTCGAACTCATCAAGGGGTTTACTTTGCCCCTTGTCTTTTCCTCCCTCCCGCCCTTCCACTCTCCCTTCCTCTCTTCCTCCTTCCCTTCCCTTTTGCCACAGAAGTTGAAGGTTGCTTCCTCCTCCTTTAACATGTGAGAAAACTAATTTTCAAAGTTGTTTCCCTTGGGCCTTTTACAACAGAGGTCAGAAAACTCTGATGTACAGGCCAAGTCCATCTCCTACCCTGTTTTTTAAATAAAGTTTTATTGGAACACCGCCATAATCACTCATTTGTGCACCATCTGTAGCCACTCTGGTAAAGCTGAGTGGTTTCCACAGAGACTGTGTGTGTCTTTCCTTTTGCAGAAAAAGTTTGCCAACACCTATGCGACGTATTACAAAATGAATTCTTTTTTCCATTATACATATGCTTTCCGTCTGCGTGAAAAATGGAGCTAGAAGGCTTAGAGTCCAGACTTAAACTTTTGGACTCCATTGTATCCCCCCCAGCTTCCCAAATTATCATCTGAGAGATTCAACTTGAATGGGAATAATCAGTCCTATCAAAGCTTCGAGAAAGGGACCAAGTGCATAATAGGCAGCCAAGTTTCCTCACAAACAAGGAACTTTGGCTCACAGATATTCTCAGTGAAACCACAGTTCTCCCTTAATTGTGGAGAAATTGTATGGATACGTGTGTGTTTTGAAAATCAAAACAACCCCAATAACAATCCTTTCTTTCTTTCTCTGAAAAAAATATAGAAGCTTTTCTCTTATTCATCCTTTCTATAAGATTCATCCCAGTTTTCTTCTATAAGGAAATCAAGTCTTATAATCCCAAAGGGTCAAAGAAGGTCTTTAGTTTGTGATATGATTTCTGTGACCTTAGGTGAAGAAACAGCAACTTTTAAAAGCTTTTAAGCTCATGGCCAAATATCCTATCTCTGGATTCTCATAATTTTCCCTCTCTGAGTTTTGACATCTTTTAAAAAAAAATGTTTAACGTTTATTTATTTTTGAGAGAGAGAGAGAGAGAGAGAGAGAGGGAGACAGAGCATGAGCAGGGGAGGGACTAAGAGAGAGGGAGACACAGAATCAGAAGCAGGCTACAGGCTCCGAGCTGTCGGCACAGAGCCCGACACGGGGCTCGAACTCCCGAACCACAAGATCATGACCTGAGCGGAAATAGGAGGCTTAACTGACTAACCCACCCAGGCGCCCCATCACCATTGTTTTTAAAGATGCAAAGCTGATGGCATCACTGAGCTAATAGCTTTGACACATCATATGACAGAGTCCAGACAGTTTCTCTTCAGATTCGGTCTTCGTGGTTTCACAGTGATTCATTTATTTAGTTAGCTCTGTCAGGTCACAGGGCATTTTAATAAGGAAAAGCCATCAAATCGAGTTGATTGATCTGTTTTCATCACTTGGTCCTATAATATCACATAGGTACATCCTTGGGCAAGATTTTCTATTAACCTGATGATGAGACCAGCATGGCCCCTTTCGTGGGTTTGCCAGGAAGGAAGACAATGGGTTGATGATTGACATTTGCCTTTGAACACCACTGAGATCGGCTGGGTTCTCATCAGTGCCTACAGCCACGCTTCAGCCCTCACTCATTCGAGCTCCGATGGTACCAAAAAAAAATCAGAATTCTCATTCTCATTTGCTGCCTCGACCCAGACCTTTGCTCATATCCATCCATCCCTGGGACTGGGAAACAGCCCGACGGGCTTACGGAACAGTATTCCCTTGGTGATGTCATGAACAGTCTCGAGCAAACGAAAGAAACTGAATTCTGCCAGTTTAATTTGTGAATTAAGGGTCGCACCTTTATCAGCTTCCACTGTGCAGGCTACAGTTATTTCAGAAGTGCAGAAACGACCCACCAGAAACAAAACGCGGAAGTTGCTATCACAAAAGACGAACAGAGAAGGCTGAGCATCCATTTAAGGGAGCAACGTGCTACCTGCCATGTTTCCCTGCCTTGTTACAACTGTGAGGACTGATGGCCATCCGTAAGAACAAGCAGTGCCTCAAGGAAAGCTTTGAGTGACTTCCTTCTAGAACTTCTTCTGACCTTTCTTCTCTATCGCATATGCTAAAGAAATGTCTTCTTCTTTTTGTGGCAGTTTTATTTTTCAAGCTTTCCCGTTGCTGTTAGGACACGTTTGTGACTTAACCACCCTGTATTGACATATTCTGGGATTTCTTTTTTTCAAAGCGAATATCCAGGCCCTAATGGGTTGATTTTTCCCCCTGAAAATTAATAATAATATACTAATTCACTTCTTCTCTTTGAAAGTAATGGGGAGGGGCCACCTCGGTGACTCAGTTGGTTGCACATCTGACTCTTTGTTTCGGCTCAGGTCATGATCTCACAGTTTTGTGGGTTCGAGCCCCACCTCGGGCTTTGTGCTCACAGCGTGGAGCCTGCTTGAGATTCTCTTTCTCCCCCTCTTTCCCTGTCCCTTTCCCTCTCACCTTGTCCCTGTTTCTCTCTCTCAAAAAAAAAAACAAAAAAGAATGGCTATTTGGCCATATTGTTTTCCTCATTAGTTGGCAAACACTTGGGTGAGGGTCCAGCCAAACCCAGTCCCTGTTTCTGGGTGAAGCATCGCATCATGGGAGAGAAGACTGAGGCAGAAATGAAAAAATGTCTTGTAGGCAGAAGAGGAGGGGACATTCCTAAATTGCTTGAACTTTTTCTTAGATTTGGAAGGTTTTGTTATTTAATTGCAAGCGATTATTACGTGCTTCTTCATGAGCATTTCTCTTCTGCTTTGGTGTAAAAGTCTGGATGTAGCTCGATATTTCAATGTACACATCAAAATCCACGGGACATATCTGCACGATTTCTTTCTAAATCATCCTCTCCACCTGAAGTGACTGATTCATACCCGGGCCGATATGCACCTTCCTAAACCTTCCTACGCATCTAAGGGTGTGAAATTATAAATTTGCGCGTGACTCTGTATTTCCTCCGGCCAGTTTGACTTTTTCCTGAAGCGGAGAGTGGTAATAATGATAGTCACATGGTTTATGAGTTTTGTGTGCAGGGCAGCGTGCTTGGTCTTTGTGTGTGAAACGTCACTCGATAAGTAAATAACTGCTGAACTTAAGACGATTTCAGAAATGATCGTAGTTTACAAGCTACAGAATTCTGCCCAGGAAATGGCAAAGAAGATGCATCTTTAGTTTTTCTGTATACACACTAGAGCCAGCCCGTCTATACGAGTTTGTTCATTTATAGATACACTGGACAAATTAGGAGGCATATGCCAAGCTTTTAACGACATAGATGGGCGTATAATGTCATGTTTAAGGGTTCACACACTGGAATCCCATGGCGTGGGTTCGAGTCTGGCTGTGCCCTTTGGGCAGGTTACGTAACATCGTGCTTTTCTGCAGAATGGAGGCGATCGTACCAACCTTGGAGACGTGTGTTGAGGTTTGCTTAAAGGACTACATGGAAAACAAGCAGAGCAGCTCCTAATGCAGAGGAAGCGTTACCATGGCAACGGAAGGGCAGCCTGGCTGGGGGGGGGGGGGGGGGGCGGCGTTTGCACAAAATATCCCTTTCAGGCAACCTACCTGTGCATAGTTAACGATTTTTTAAATCTTCGCTCCCAGTTATTAGCTGACTTTAGTCCTGACTGTAGGTATTGGGACAAACAAAAACGCCCAATCTACTGCTGTCTTTCTCTGATTTATAAAGTATCAGGGAAGTACGATCTTAAAGCCTAAATGTCTGAATTCTGCCTGCTTCTAAAGACTTCGTTGCAGCCGCGTCGATGCGACCGTGGGTAGAAAACCAAGCAGTGAAGCCGTTGGCATGAAGTTGGCACCACAGGCCACGCTGAACAAGGGCCCTATTATCCTTTAGGTAACAGGTGGTAGCCGGGGTATTAAGCTCTTCTGGGCAGGATTTCAGATTTCCATTCTTCAGTGCCTTGGGCAGTACGCTTCCATCATAAAGCGATCAATAATAATTAGGTGCCTGGAATGAAACACAGTACAGCATTATGCTTCCTACATCTGGAAGGAGGAACTCACATAACTAACTCTAAATCGGTGCATTTTCTTTCTGTTCCGCGGCGGGGGGCGGGGGGCGGGTAGTGATAGAGGCAGCAGAGAACACAGTTGAAACGTGGATTGTGGCCTGGTGCCATCACACACGAAGGTGACGTGTGATGACAGGCTTTCCTGCAAGGAACGGAAGCAAGCCCCCAAAGCACAGAACCTGTATTTCCGACATAAACACTGTCATCACCGTGCGTTCTCCATGACTATAGGGCCACCCGTTCCACACTTAATAAAACTGTCTGTCATAATAGGTGACACGCAGGTGAAGGGACAAAGGGACTGTGGTAAACGGGGCTCCACGTGAATTATTTTTCAGATCTTCCGGTTTATTAAATCGTGTTCTACCATGGTCCCGTCAACAGGGAGCCCATAAACGGCCAAAGGAATCATTTCTTTTGTGCCTCGGCTCAGAGATCTCAGAAGAGAACGCTGATGCTTTGTTATAATTTGACGGGGGCTCTTCTTGTGCAGACTGGGGCTTAAAGAGCTAGAACCTGGAAACCTTCCTCCGTGTGCTCCCGAGAGTTCTGTGCCAGATCCTCGCAAAATTACGTCCCCTAAGTTGCTGCTTCGTCGTCACTGCGAGGTCGGACGGCAAGAGCGGTGCGTCCTGTTTCCAAAATTCAGAATCCTTCCTTCTGCAAAATTACCTAAAACGTTGTGCTAACTCTCTGCCCCCGAAACAGCAGGTCCCCGTCATGCTGCCTGGAGATTTGCAAGCCAGAAGAATAGCTTGTCCACTCTCTCGTCTGACCTATTTGACGAAATGACGGGGAAGAGAATTGCAGCTTTCATTGCCTTACAGTCACCCTTCCTGTCATTTCACAGGAGATAGTCAGCTGGCCAAGTGCATAATCTCATTATATGGTGGCTGCGTTTTTTATTCCCCTTCAGAGACCGTTGCAGTGCTACAGAGAGAAGCAGAGTTAGTGAGAGTGGCCTTTTATTGTTGGGTTTTTTTTTTCTTATTTCACTGGTCCGTGTTTATTTATTTATTTTTTAATTTTATTTAAATCCAAGCTAGTTAACATCCAGCATCATCATGGTTTCAGGAGGGGAATTGAGTGATCCGTCGTTCACGTAGGACACACAGTGCTCATCCTAGCAAGTGCCCTTGCCCATCCCCCTGCCCACCACCCTGAGAATGTCCTTTGATGCCTTTATTTTAGAAAGCAAAATACATTGAGGAAATGCGGTAAGCATTTTAACAGGTGCGGTTGAACAGATGGTTATAAAGCAAACCCTGTATAACCACTGCCCAAGTCAGAAAAAACACCAACAGCCCCTGTAAGCCCCCTGATGTGCCTTTCTTTTTCTTTTCTTTTTTTTTTTAATATTTTTTATTTATTTCAAGGAGGGAGAGTGAGAGCATGAGTGGTAGAAGGACACAGAGAGAGAGAGAGAGAGAGAGAGAGAGAGAGATTAGAGAGAGAGAGGGAGAGAGAGAGAGAGTCCTAAGCAGGCCCTTTGCTGTCAGCACAGAGCCTGAGGCGGGGCTCGATCTCACAACCCTTGAGATCATGACCTGAGCGGAAATCAAGAGCCAGACGCTTAACCTACTGAGCCACTCAGGCGCCCCTCGATGTGCCTTTCTGATTGCGGCCCTCCTCCCCACCAAAGGTAGACAGTGACTCATTTGTATTGTGGTTCTATCCTTGCTGGTATTGTAGCAGGATTCTCACACAGAGTCGTGACAGCAAGGCCTTTCTTTCCAGGAGGCAACTTTATTCCTGCTGGCACCATTCTGCTGGGTTCCTACCCAAAGAACTGAGCCCCCAAACGCCCCGTGGCATCGTTTTGAAAATACATTTTCTACTTCTTTGTCTCCCCTCTATGGTAACACACACAAACATGCAGTCTGATTAAGTGGTCCCTGTTACAGGGTCATGAGGGACGTTGTCACGTACTCACATAGCCAGGGTGCCTTGAGGTTTGTTTTTTTGTTTTGGTTCCTCTTTCTTTTTTCCTTAGGGAGGGGACTCTACCACGGTATCTGTAGTTTTCAAGGTTAGAGATGCACCTCTACAGCATATGTTTAGTTTTGCCACTTTTGAACCTGATGCAAATGGCATCACAGGATAGGTCTTTTAACTCAGCATCACTGCTAAGGGTCATGTGTTTTGGGTGTTTACTTTTTATTTTGAAAATTTTCAAACGTAAGAGAAATTGAGAGAGTTACATAATGGTATTGTTGGATAATTGTTCAGTTATCACCTAGAGTTACTGAGATCTGGCCATAGTTGTCGCTTCGTTTCCCTCTGAAGTATTTTTTTAAATTTTTTTTTAATGTTTATTTATTTTTGACAGAGAGAGAGAGAGAGAGAGAGAGAGAGAGAGAGAGAGAGAGAGAGAATGAGTGGGGGAGGGGCAGAGAGAGAGGGAGACACAGAATTCGAAGCCAGCTCCAGGCTCCGAGCTGTCAGCACAGAGCCCGACACGGGGCTCGAACTCACAGAGTGCGAGATCATGACCTGAGCCAAAGTTGGAGGCTCAACCAACTGAGCCACCCTGGCACCCCATCCCTCTGAAGTATTTTAAAGTTCATTACAGACAGTTCTAATCACGCATGTCTAAAAAATAAAGGAAAGGACCTATATAACCACAAGACCCTTATAACTCCCTAATATCTGATACCCAGTCCATATTTGTGTTTTCCCGACTGACCCCAAAACCCTTTTATGGCTGGTTTGTTCAAACCAAGATCCAGTCAAGATCCGTGAAGAATGTAGTTTTAACAGCTCAGCTTACAGCTTAAAATGAGTCCGTGATCCTGCCCTTTTCCCATACCCTCAATTAGTGGAGAAAGTTCTCGTGGGACCTGCCCGTAGGCACTTCGCCCACAGGAAGGAGGAAAACGAATCACCTCATCTCTGCTAGTGACAGGGTCCTACTCGTCTCTCTGACTGCAGAGGAAATTATGCTGTCTGAATTACTGTCAGAAAGAATCGCCAAATATCAATTATGTCAAAGCCAAAATTGTTATTTTGGGCAGATACTCCATGGTACTGGCCGGCTCAAGGTTAAAAAAAAGGACTAGTTTTCCCTAACTGGGCAATGGATGGGCCGCTGGCCCATCCAGAAGCTCCCTGGGATGCAGTTCCATTCTGTTCCAGGACCACCGGAGGACAGGTAGATGGACGGCTGGTCCCTTTGCTCTATTAGGATCCTCCTGGTCGGTCACATCTTGCTTGGTTGGTATGGCAGGGTTTGGGGTTGTGTTTGATTCATCCGCCATATAGGTCTTTATGAAGGAGCATGGCCCTCTGCGTCCCTGCTGAGGTTAAGACAGGCTGACCTCCCTGGTTCCTTTTTACAAAAGACCTCCACATTTGCCCCCTGTGATCTGGTACGTATTTAGGTCAGTATTTCCCAGAAGGTGTGCCTCAGAATGAAAGTCCCATGGTACTCCATGGAAGGACCACCTTGTCCAATGAATTTGGGAGAAACGCCGGGTTAAGCAGAGTTAAGCTGGCTGGTTTACCGTAGGTCCCTTTGTGCTAATAAGCACTGTGATACTCCCGTGGAACCTGGCGTCTCCCCCAAGTTATTGTCCTCAGAATCCTTTCTTCAGAGCACCTCTCTGAGTGACTGTTCAACAGAGCGGACTTTAGAAAGTGCTGATTTGGAGGACTTGGATGGAATCACAAACAACAGTAAGCAAACAATGTCATCCACCCCGTGGGCCATGAAGACTTCATCCCAGCTAGCTACACGGCATTACACAAGAAGAGTGGCCGGGTTACCATGTTGGAGATGAGGAACTTTGCTCATGGGCGTCCACCACTCAGACTTCTGTGGAAGTGTGTACTGGAACAACGCGGGAATCCGGGTCTGTGCCTGTGACCAGGACAGTTACGCCTTAGAGTCTGTGTTTCAGATGGAATTTCCACATGGTCTGGATTTTTAGAGGGGAGAAAAGTTCTGAATGGGTCAGCCTCTCTGGAGGATCCCTCGATCTTAATAGCCAGTTTTTAAAATTTCATTTTGAATTCAGTAAGCTTTCAAGATGATCAAGTAATTAAACCTTCTCGCCCAGTTATACACTTTTGCCAAATGTTTGGATATTCATAGGGCTCGAATATCTTCGTTACTAAGAGGCACGATATCTGGCGATCCTACCGTTTTGTTTCTAGATTAACATGACTTCTTGAATATGTTGGTCATACCGTTCTGTTTGAAACTAGACATGTACAGGTGCATTCGCTTCCACTTTTCCCTCTTCTCACTATAGCATTTAGATCGACAACCTCATTGCTCTTCTCATTAATTTCCTTATTAATTTTCCTAATTTTTCTCATTAATTTCCTCCCTAAAAAAGCTGGCATTTGCCATCTGGTTTTTCAACCTGGAAGGTCTCCAGGTTTATCCTACTTCTTCAAATCCTTCCTCCCCTTTCTCTCCTTTTATATATTGTACATATAAATTTAGTTTGAAACAGGAGAGTATTTTGCATGGAGATAGTGTGAATGTGGGTTGATTATGTCGTGCTGTGTTTCCGAGGCTATGATCGTTGCATTATATTAACAATCGTCATTTTTCATAAGTCCAATGGGAAGCGGAGGTCTGTTCTAGTCTCTTGAGGTTCATTCCATCTGTCACTTGGAAATTTCTAGACGCGATCCACATTCACTGGGGTTGTAAAATTTCAAAGGGGTAAGAGCCACTGGTTTTACTTACACATTGACTGTTTTAACAACCGAAGGTGTAAGAGTCTGTGGAGACTACTGCAGATTGCCTCATTGCTCGATTGTTTATCCCGCTTGAAATTTCTAGCTCCTCCGGAATGTAATTTAAAGGCAGTTGAGCAGAGAATTCAACAGAGATGGATTATCGTAGAGGACAATCTCAACAAGTCCTTGCCTTGATACTCTGAGGAGAAGCAAATAATCTGTTGCAGCATCAATATTGCTTCCCCACCACTGGCCCTGCTTCTTTTTTTTTTTTTAATAAAAAAGCAGTACTTAAAAGTGATGAAACATAAGTGTTTTTCTTCCCTCGGTACTGGGAGCACGTAAAGGATATACTGCCCAGAAATCGTACATCTAGCGACGTGTTCTACAAAATTCTTCCACCTGTTCCCACGCATGCTGGAAAAAAAACAGGTTTATGGTACCAATGTTTGTGCGCCCCAGATTTGAAACGGACTTAAATTTCCATCGGTTGCAGATGGGTAAATAAATTATGGTACTTGAGTCATTCAAAGAGAACGAGGTGCTTCTGTGTGTACTGATGGGGAGATCTCTAAAGCATATTGATAAATGAGAGGGAAGAAAGAATTGTAAGGTGATACGAGCAGAACGATCTCGTTTATGTTTTTAAAAACTGTGTTTATATATGGGGGAGGAGGAGTGTGTGGGAAGGAGGGAGGAAAGAAGAGACAGAGAAATAGAGGGCAAAGGAGGGCAGATTTGGGGAGTTGTATCCAAGGAAGGAGGGATGGTGAAAAAAGGACTTTCTTTTCACTATATTTCTTAAATCATTTACTGTGAAAAATATTTTTGTAAATGAAGAACCATAAGCATATGCAGTAAAACCTTGGTTTGCGAGCATAATTGATTCTGGAAACATGTTTGTAATCCAAAGGACCTGTGTATCAAAGCGAATTTCCCCATAAGAAATAATGGGAGCTCAGATGATTCGTTCCACAACCCCAAAATATTCACATAAAACTGATCACAATACTGTGATATGATACAGAACCATAAAGAAAATACAAAATATAAAGAAAAATAAATTAACCTGCACTTATCTTTGAAAACCTTCGTGGCTGGTGCGAGGGAGACAAGAGAGGAGGCTTATGGTGTAGGATGACTTTCGCTATTACTAACGGAATTACTGCTACCCATTAGCTCAATGGAATCCTTTTCTTCTCATGCAACTTGTAACAAGAAGCTTTTCCAACGACCTAGAATGAAGCAAAGCTTATTCCTCACCTTTGTCTTGTATGGAAAAGCGAAGGACTGTCTGTAGGTGCTTTGAAGTGACAAAAATACACTTGTGCCCGTTGTGGGCACCTTCCAACGTCCTGAAAAATCACTGATTTCTGCCAAACACCGCGGCCTGAGACTGAGCATCCGAGCATGGGAGATGACCACCCAGAATCCCGCAGTGAGAGAGAGAGAAGAACCATTGGCTTAGTTGTGATCATGTGCCATTCAAGGTCATGTACTACTCGTATTGCAAGACATCGCTCGTTTATCAAGTTAAAACCTATTAGAAATGTTTGCTCGTCTTGCGGAACCTCGCAGAACGAGTTACTCGCGATCTGGTAATTTTACTGTATGTGTGTGTGCGCACACATGCACAAAATAAAGTTACTTTTAACAGATTCTTCCAATCTGGCCATTCCATAGGGAGAGCAGTCCACCCAAGATCAAGATGTCTGTTTGAAGTTCATTGATGTCAGGGAAGCATGGGATGGATCCTGGGCTTAGCGTACATCGTATGGATAGGGAGGCTAAGAGAATACACAAAGTGGGGTGCTGGAGAGCCGGCTTCCGGTTAACTATGGCACAGACCCCAGTGCTGGCTGGGAAGAAGAGCTCACCAGAGCACTTAGACTGGAACCACTCCGTTGTTAGGGTCGGTCTCTGGGCTTCGTTGGAATTTACTGCCAAGGATCAGTGAGCTCTTCACCAGGCTCTGCATTTCTAAAGCATTTGCTTAAATGGGCACAGACTTCAGAACAAGAGGTTGGCGTGTAAAGCCTAGTTTTTCGTTCGTTTACAAGCCAGAGCAAGGACAGGTGTGGGGTTTTTTTGTTTGTTTTTGCTTTATTTATTTTGAGAGGGAGAGCGAGAGCACGAGCAGGGGAGGGGCAGAGAGAGGGAGAGAGAGAGGGAGAGAGATTGAGAATCCCACAGAGCCCGATGCGGGGCTTGAACTCACGGACCCGTGAGATCATGACATGGGCGGAAATCAGGTGTCAGGCACTCAACCGACTGAGCTACCCAGGCGCCCCAGGATAGGTGTGTTTTGAGATGTAGCTTGTTATTGTTATTTAACATGTGGTGAGGCCAGCAGGTTGGAAGACAGCTGCCATTGAAAATATGGTTTGCTACACTCACAGAGCCCAAGAGAAAGGGCCGTGTGATGGGGGGCCTTGCGGAGAAGCACCGGGGTGGGTCAGGAGGCAGAAAGAGTGGGAGAAAAATGTGGGCAAGAGACTTTGGTGTATTTCCCACAGGAAAGAATGGTCAGTGTAATAAGCAAGCTTACCTGGCTGGTTTGAATAATTTCAGCAGGCTCTGGGGCACAGGGACCGTCTCCAGTTGTCTGGTACCAGGGCCTGGGGTGATTAGGGCAGGGGGAAGTGGCCTGTGTAGTAAGAGCCCCCTAAAGGAGGTAGTTGGGGGTGTGGGCTCTGGGTTGGTTGGTTTGCACGTGGAAGGTATGTTCACACAGGCTAGTCAGGTACTGTCTGTGGGAGTTGGCTAGTCCTGGAAGAGATAGTCTCTCCAGAATCAGCAGGACCCCAAGAGTTATCTGAAAGTAATGTAGCATTGTGTGTGGAGCATATTCAAATAGAAGGGAAGGAGGGAAGGGGAGGGAAGGGAAGGAAAGGAAAGGAGAAAGGAAAGGGAACGAAGGAAGGAAAGGAAGGAAGGGAAGGGGAGGAAAGAAGGAAAGGAAAAGAGGGAAGGGAAGAGGGGAAGGGGGGAAGGGAGGAAGGGAGGAAGGAAGAGAGGGGAGGGAAGGGAAGGAAAGGAAAGGAGGAAGGAAAGGAAGGAAGGGAAGGGGAGGAAAGAAGGGAAGGGAAGAGGGGAAGGGAGGAAGGAAAGGAAAGGAAAGGAGGAAGGAAAGGGAAGGAGGAAGGAAAGGGAAGGAGGAAGGAAAGGAAGGAAGGAAAGGAAAGACGGAAAGGAAAGAAGGGAAGGGAAGAGGGGAAGGGAGGAAGGAAGAAAGGGGAGGGAAGGGAAAGAAAGGAAAGGAGAAAGGAAAGGGAACGAAGGAAGGAAAGGAAGGAAGGGAAGGGGAGGAAAGAAGGAAAGGAAAAGAGGGAAGGGAAGGGAAGGGAAGAGGGGAAGGGAGGAAGGAAGAGAGGGGAGGGAAGGGAAGGAAAGGGAAGGAGGAAGGAAGGGAAGGAAAGGAAGGAAGGGAAGGGGAGGAAAGAAGGGAAGGGAAGGGAAGAGGAAAAAGGAGAGGGAAGGGAAGGAAAGGGAAGGAGGAAGGAAAGGAAGGAAGGAAAGGAAAGAAGGAAAGGAAAGAAGGGAAGGGAAGAGGGGCAGGGAGGAAGGAAGAAAGGGGAGGGAAGGGAAGGAAAGAAGGAAGGGAAGGAAAGGAAGGAAGGGAAGGGAAGGAAAGGAAGGAAGGGAAGGGGAGGAAAGAAGGAAAGCAAAGAAGGGAAGGGAAGAGAGGAAGGGAGGAAGGAAGAAAGGGAAGGGAAGGAAAGGAAAGGAGGAAGGAAAGGGAAGGAGGAAGGAAAGGGAAGGAGGAAGGAAAGGAAGGAAGGGAAGGGAAGGAGAGAAGGAAAGGAAGATACAGAAAGTAAAAGGACATGATTAATAGATGGTGATAAGGATGCAAGAGTTCTGCTTTTCAAGGTTTTCTGCATCTTTGCTATTAAGGCTGAATTTGCTGGCAGGCTTTGGAAGTCTTTCTTGGATATGCTAACCTTTGATGACGGTTTTGCGGGAGCCATTTGGGGTAAATTTTGGCACAGTAATTGAGAAGTCCCTCTTCTCTTCCTTTCAGGCAAGAAGGGTACTGGAAAGTTCTTTCTGTGTATTTGGATCTCAACTGATTCTTTATTGGTAACTTCCGCCCTTTCCCCCTTCAGGCTGTGTCTCTGGTTGGGCACAGAATTTTAGCCCAGGTGTCCCTGTGCTGGTTTTTGCATGTTCACTGGCTCATGCGATTTTGTGTTTGATGTTTCACTTGCCACGGGACCACCTCCAAAGCCTGTTACGGTGTGGTCCACTTACCGCCCAGAAAAGTGGTTCTTTTCTAAAGATCCATGGAGTTGCATTGCCGCTATCTGAGCTGAATTTTCATTTTGGGGGGGGGGGGGGTGGACTTAGATGCCTGCTTTTTCTATTTTGGTTCTGCTGGTTAGAGCTTTAGAAAAATGCTCTTAAAAGTTTACCTTGACATTTTTTAAATGTTTATTTATTTTTGAGAGACAGTGTGAGCTGCGGAGGGGCAGAGGGAGAGGGAGACACAGAATCCGAAGCAGGCTCCAGGCTCTGAGCTGTCAGCACAGAGCCCAAAGTGGGGCTCAAACCCACGACCCACGTGATCATGACCTCAGCCGAAGTCTCATGACCTTAACCGACTGAGCCACCCAGGCACCCCCTGAGCAAGTTAATTTTACTGGGACTCAGGTCCCCCTGAAAAGTGGGACCTACTTCAGAGGATTGTGGTGGGGATTAATTTAAATAACATGACCCGCCGCCCTTCTCAAAATGATCTTGGTATCCCCTGTGGGCACGGTGTCCTGTCCTGGGAAATGGACAGACAGACCCAAAGGATGAATAAGCCATCTCTTGCCAGAATGTCAATTAAACCTGGAAACTGGCTGGGGAGGGGAGGGGGATGTATTGTTTAAATACGAGCAGATCTGTTCCGTGAGCTCCACCTTAGTTCTTAAGGACAGACTCAGTGTAGTTAAGAAATGGCACCTTTGGGGGACAGCCAGCTTCAGTCCTGCCCTCGGAGCCCCTGGCATTACTGCTTTGCCATTAGGAGCATCTCTGTGGAAGAGTGTGAGCAGCACTGAAAAGAGTCCACCATAGTCCACGCCAGTATAGCTCAGTCTCAGTTAACCTCCCATCCTTGTTTTAGAAAGTATCCGGGTACGTTTCCCCGGCATGTCCTTGATATCACCTCTTGGGCATGGCCAACACTGGGATCGCCGTCTTCCCTACCAACCTGCTTCTCATCCTGTGTCCC
The DNA here is from genome assembly GCF_024362965.1 of Panthera pardus. Classification (NCBI taxonomy): domain Eukaryota; kingdom Metazoa; phylum Chordata; class Mammalia; order Carnivora; family Felidae; genus Panthera; species Panthera pardus. The sequence continues at coordinate 121,760,187 of NW_026526732.1, read as the reverse complement.
CCCCACCCGAGCGATCAACAGCAGCGTCCATTCAGCGATGCACGTCAGGAACCAAGCAGTCGCCCCGGACCCCTCTCTTTCCTTCCCGTCCTCAGCTTGATGCCGAGGCAACGTTGCCCCCTTCCCGTGACTTGAATGCACCCTTTGCCTGCATCCCCGTCACCAGCGTTTTGGTGCAAGTGACCGTCATCTCCTGCCTTAGACAAGGTGATCCCCTAGAACTGGCCTCCCTCCGACCTGCTTCCCACATTGACGTGGGCATTGATCTTTCAGATACCCAACTCTGACCGTTTATTCCCATTGCCCTTAGAATAACATGGTCCGCGAGGCCCTGCGTGGCCCAGCACCCCCGCCCCCCGCCATCCCTCTGTCTGCATCTCGAGTCCTCTACCTGGTGCTGGTGGCTGCAGTAACATGGGTTGCTTTCTCTCCACCAATGGTGGCATGATTCCTCCATCGGGGGGGGGGGGGGGCGGGCAGTGCCCAGCTTGCTGTATGTCTGGAGTGTTCCCCTCAGCCCCTACGTGACTGCCCTTTGCCAAGATAACATGTGTTCACCTCTCAAATTCGGCCTGTGGGTCTCTTCCTCAGAAAAGCCTTTTCTCATGGCCCAGTGAGGGAGGCTATCGACCACACGTCGGGCAGGACGTGTCCCTTTCTTTAAACAGGACTTCCCTTAATTTGTAACCCTACATTAGGTGATACTATCTGATGACCGTCTGAACCACATCTTAGTCTGCCAACTCTGTGAAAGGAAGGACCGTCCCTTCGGTCACCATCGTCTCCAGCCCCTGGCAGAGCGCCTTTCGCCACAGGCAGGGGTCTGTCGTCCTTGAATGAGCATGCGTGACAGCCGAGGTCCGCGTGGTTGGCCTGGGAGCACCCACATTCTACGGAAAGTGCCACCGCAGTTCGCCAAGCCCATCTCTTTGCCCACCTTGCTGCAGATACTTCCTTTAATGCTGGGCGTCAGGTCCTTCCACTGGGAAAAGCCCCCGGGAAGCCTCATTTTGTTTCAAAGAAATCTGTTCAATTTGTGGCTCAGTATAGGACGGGCCAAGCACCCCTTTCTGCATGCCTCCCGCACGGCTTCACGTCACCCAGAGGATCTTTTCACAAAGTCCTTGCTTAAAAACCCTGCTTCACGTGGCCTATCCAGTCTTTTCCCACTGCACCACTAGCAAATCTTGGCTTAAAAGCAGGCGGAACTTCCTAACCTAGCTGCCCGCAGTTGTCTCTCCCTTCTCTGGAGGTTCCTCTCGGGCACAGAGAACGTCTCTCTACCCTCCTGCCACCTCATCGTGCCGTCCGATATGAGTCCTAAAACTCCAGCCCCCAAAACAAGCCCTCCTCCGGTGACTCCTTCACCCCCACCTTTGTGGCGTGACCTTCGTACAGCCCTCCTGCCCTCACTTCGGGGGGGTATATATTTCTACGTTTCCATGTTATCATTAACCTGTTCTCAGTAAGCTATACATGAGTGCAGTCTAACCTGGTGTTTTTTCTCTTGTCTCATATCCCTGAATTCACTAGACGTGAAGAGAACGTTAGAATATTTTAAAAATAGTAAGTCCCCAAATCTATAAAAAAGGGATTTTCAACCTTGATATGACCCAATAACCCAGTGAGCTTTTGATTCCAAGATAGGTCTTCAGGTCCTACCCTGGACCTATTAAATCGGAGAAGCTGGGGCTGAGGTGTCAGTGTTTTCTCAGAGAGGCAAAGTGACTTGACCAAGGTCACACAGCTCGTAGGTGACAGCATCACAGTCCCCGTTTCCTTGCTTGCTTTCTAGCGTTTCCTCATATTCTTCGGACTAAATTCTACTGAACTCTGTGTAATTAATCTGTATCTAAATTTGCATAAAAGTTTCCCTATTTTATAACTGCCCCCCCATAACTGTGTGTCCAAAGGATGTGGAGAGTCTCAAGGTGACAAAAGCAAACAAAATAACGTCTCACCTCCTTTACCCACTCTTCACCCAGAAACAGGGATGCCAGCTGCTGGGGGGGCTCTCTCGCCCGCTTCCGTGGGCTCTCCTGACCTGCCCAGCCTGGCCTTGAGCCACAAGCCTGCCCTTTGGGCGGCCACTCACTCTTCCACTCCTGGGCTGTGTTTTCACTCGAATTGCCCTCTGTCATGCCCACTGATCTGAGAGAAACGCTCCTTCTTCGCTCCTCCAGCCCCACCTGCCTGAGTGTTGGGCTCAGATGAGCAGCTGAGTCACGGTAGACGTGCATTTCATAACTGGGGAGCTCACGGGTCACTTGCCTGCTTGGGTTTGGAGCCTAAGAGAGGAGAGTGATGGGCATCTGTACCGTGGGGGTGGGGGTGGAGTCCCCCTACCACCTGCCTCCATTTCAACCCAGAGAGTTTACAGGAGGTATTTTCAAACTTTTTTTTTTTAGTAACTGGGAAGGAAAAGAAAAAATCCTCAGTGACATCTATATAATCGACATAATTTAAAAAAACAAAGAAAAGAAGGAAGGAAGAAGGAAGGAAAGGAAGGGAAAGAAAGATGGAAAGGAAAGGAGGGAAGGAAAGGAATGGAAGGAAGGAAGGAAGGAAAGGAAGGAAGAGGAAAGGAAAGAAAAGGAAAGGAGGGAGGGAGGAAGGAAGGAAGGAAAGGAAGGAAGGAAAGGAAGGAAGGAAAGGAAGGAAGAGGAAAGGAAAGAAAAGGGAGGGAGGGAGGGAGGAAGGAAGGAAGGAAGGAAAGGAAGGAAGAGGAAAGGAAAGGGAAGGAAAGGAAAGGAAGGAAAGGAAACGAGGGAGGGAGGGAGGAAGGAAGGAAGGAAGGAAGGAAGGAAGGAGGGAAGGAAAAGCAATCCCACCTACGAGGAACGGCCCGAGTCAGGGAGATACGCTGTGACACACAAGTTGAGCCGACCTTGGAGGTAGCATTCCTGACTTTGAATCCTGGCTCCTCTTCTCAGGAGTCTTGCGGCTCTGACGAGTTGTTGAATTTCTCTGTGCTACAGATTACAACGCCGTAAAGTGGGGTGAAATGAAATGAAATACAAGTGCCTACCCCTTAAGTAGTTTGAAGCTTGCTTTGAAGATTAAACGAAATAATCTGAGTGAAACGCTTGTTCTCCTGTCAAAACATGTTAACAGGTCTCAGTAACTGACATTAATAAAACAGTAACTTACAGAAGCGTCTCCGGATGTTACTTTTTAATACATATTAACATTTGATTCCTCTGAAAAAGTCTTTGTTACTGACCCACACTTGCTTCTCTGTGTTTTTGCTTGTAGCCCTGGAAAGGAAAATATCAATGAGGCAAAGCAGAGAGGAGCTTATAAAACGAGGGGTTCTGAAGGAAATCTATGATAAAGGTAAGGGGGACTGGTCCCCTCCACAGGGCCCAGAAAGCCACGTGTGGAATCTGTGTGCGTGTTTCTCGGAGTTGGGTTCCGTTTTCTGCGTCACTTTGTCAGGATTTGAACCTCTCACACCCCCGACGGTTCTGGAGAGAAAAGAGAATTTTGCAGACCGCTCCAAAGCTCTCAGTAGTATATCAGCAGAGAGAAATCAAGCTCCCTTTTTCTCACCATTGGAACTAAACCACGGGATGCTGTGAAAAAATGATGTGGCTGCAGGAATGATGCGGGTTACTGGTTGGGAGCCTGTGGGTGTTCGAATGCACACAGCTGGGGTGAAGTTAATTGCGGAGGCTCTTTCGGGCACTAGGGGTTCCCAAGACAAATGTTAAAAACCTACAGGCATCTAGAATTTCCTTAACAGATTTTTTTTTTTTTTTACTGACAGTCTGTCTTGCCACAATAAAAGAAGTCAAAGTGGCAAAAATTAGAAAATACGGCCGCACACCTAAGATATTTCAAATGATAATATCGACAGTAATACAGATGCTCTGTGAATGTATCCACAGGTGTTTCCCAGTGAATACTGTGTGTCTTTTGCTTATTGAATGACTGTCTTTAAATATAAATGTATGCAGTGGTTTTATATTAGGTATTCTTTATTTTTATTTTTTAACAGCTTTGCTTTTTTTTTTTTAATTTGTTAATGCTTATTTTTGAGAGAAAGAGAGACACAGAATGCATGTGGGGGAGGGGCAGAGAGAGAGGGAGACACAGAATAGGAAGCAGGCTCCAGGCTCCGAGCTGTCAGCACAGAGCCCGACGCGGGGCTCGAACTCACGGACCGCGAGATCGTGACCTGAGCTGAAGTTGGATGCTTCACCGACTGAGCCACCCAGGCGCTCCAAAGAGCTTTGCTGTTTTTAATTAGGTTTCTCTCCTTCTCCCTCCCCCCGCTTACTCTCTCTCCCCTCCCCTCCCCTCCTGTCCTCTCCTTCCTTTGCCTCTTTCCCTTCCACTCTCCCCGTTAAGACTCTTGGTGAAATGACAAACTGTCATCGTCCAGTCTTGATACAGGAATCACCAGTAATTGTTTCAAGTCTTATCACTGTTTGAAACTGGTGTTAAACGGTGGGCCAGATTATTAACGCACATATTCTCCTCTAAAGAGGGATTCTGGGGCGCCTGGGTGGCTCAGTCGGTTAAGCGTCCAACTTCGGCTCAGGTCATGATCTCGCGGTCCGTGAGTTCGAGCCCCGCGTCGGGCTCCGTGCTGACAGCTCAGAACCTGGAGCCCGCTTCGGATTCTGTGTCTCCGTCTCTCTCTGCCCCTCTCCCACTTACGCACGCGCACACGCTCTCTCAAGAATAAAGAACAAAAAAAATTTTTTTAATGCCTGCTCAGATCCAGTTAAATGACCCCTTCCCCTCCCTCCTACCTTCCCGCAGCCCTTCTCGCTCTTCCTGTTAACCTTCAGGAATACTCAACAGAATATATTTAACTGTACTGCTTATTGTTCCCATCACACCCGATAACTGGGTTAGGGTAAGCATTGCCCAAGAAACTTCCGACGTAACCAAAGACGCCATGGGTCATTGCAGCCAAAGCCTCGTTTTCTAGAGACAGAAATGGTGGCGTTGAGGCCGGGGCCTCAGATGGTTTTCCCGTTTGCTTCGTTGTGGGCGCTCAGTAGCGGGTAGTGGAGGAAAGGACCGGTTTAGCCTCCACTTGTTGGCACAGCTTCCCCACTCGTTTGTCTGTGCATTGTCTCTGTCTGTGCTCCTCTGTTTAGTTGTTGGCTGCCTTTCCTTGCTAGCGTGGACGCTCCAGGAGAACGCGGGCCTCAGAGGCTTACCGCCAGGCCCCCCAGCCTCCGATAGTGCTTGAGAGAGACAAGGCTCGCAAACGTATTTATCGTTTGGATGAAGGGAAGAGGAGAAGAAGAGAGGGACTAAAACTAGAAATCTGGTTGCACACAGAACACGCACAAGCTTGTATCTGCTCTGGGTTTTTTCCGATGGGAAGCATCCATTTGTGTCACCGCGGATGTTAATCTTGTTACCTCGTGTCGTATCAGCCGTGAGGGACGTGGGCCCTGTCGTCAGATTGCTGGTCCCACTCCAGTTCCACTCCTGACCAGCTGTGCAACCTCAGTCGCACTGCTTACCTTCTCTGGGCTTCTGTCTGAATTGGACGAAGACCGCGGGGATGATGTCGTGTCAGCGAGGATTACGGAAGATGGCACCCGGACGTTGGTTTGCGAGGGCTGCCGTGACAGAGCGGCCCAGACTGAGTGGCTTACGCAACAGAGACGTGCTTTCTCACGGACCTGGAGACTGGAAGTCTGAGATCGTGACGTCAGCACTACTGATTTCTGGAGTGGTCTCTCTGCTTGGCTTGCGGATGACTGCCTTCGCACGTGGCCCTTCCTCTTGCTCACACGCTCCTGGTGTCCCTTCCTCTTCACAGAAGGACGCCAGCCCTGTTGGATTAGGGCCCCACCCTTGTGACCTCATTTAACCTTCATTATCTCCTTAGAGGCCCTTTCTCCAAATACAGTCACATTGACCGCTTGGGCTTTGGCATGAATTTCGGAGGTGGGGGAGGGGATCCAGTCCAGTCCATAACAACCTGTAGAATGAGCTGTCATCCCATAAATGCTCAAGAAGTGTTAGCGTACCATCATGAGGGGTCGTCATCATCCTTTATAGGTTCTGAGACCCTTTACATGCCGCACCCTCAGTCGGCAGGCGCAAGGGTTAGGAAGGAACATCCCTGCCCCCTCTTACCTAGAGGTGCGGGGTCCGCCACCCCCTCCTACGGTGTGGGGCCACTGACACGAGACCGCCCGGCCCCTCTCTCACGCCTCCGCTGAGGGTTTCCTGTTCTCCTCCCCTCTCTAGGACATCACTCACCTTGCAGTACCTGGGAGCCTGATGGGTAGAACGCATAAGACTCTATTGCCGCGACCCGAGGGAACAGCAAGTGGCAAAGGGACTTTGCTCGTTTTCCAAGTCGTATGTTTCCAAGAGGCATTTCCTGGACTTGGAGCAAGCATTCCACGTTGCCTGGCTGGTGACGCCTCGTGCTGCCTTCCTGTGTTAGCTCACGGCACTCGCGGGTCACCTGGCAGCGCGATGGGGTCCTCTGGGGAGGCACGGGCCCCGACAGCGGCCTGTTGGTTTGTAAATGACCGTGTCGGCCCATCGGGCCGCGCAGAGCCCACGAGGGCCGGCTTCTGTCCACGCCGCGGCTACTCTCTGTCCGCGTGAGCTTGCTGATAACGGAGAGCCGTTTGTCCTTAGTTAGGTCGCTTTCCTCTTCCACCTTCTTTACGCTATTGATTTTTGCTTAATAATACCCCACTTGTCCGTAGAAAGTGTAAGCGTAACCCGTGGGGACGTGAGATTTATCAAGACGCGGGCAGGGCAGACTCAGAATCGATGAGGTTTTATTACCCTTGACGGTTCTCCTCAGAATCCTTTGCATTTTGCTTAGCGGGTTAAAAATCCCAAACTGGTGCATAAGAAGTCAAATCCGGCAAAACGAGAGCTGGGGTGGAAGGAAAAGTATCTCAAATGCCTGCAGGAGTGAGGTCAGGAATCCTTCATTTAATTTTTTTTTTAATCTTTATTTATTTTTGAGAGAGAGAGAGAGAGAGACAGAGTGTGAGCAGGAGGAGGGGCAGAGAGAGAGGGAGACCCAGAATCCGAAGCAGGATCCAGGCTCTGGGCTGTCAGTACAGAGCCCGACGCGGGGCTCTAACTCACAAACCGTGAGATTGTGACCTGAGCCCAAACCAAGAGCCAGATACTTAACCAACTAAGCCCCCCAGGTGTCCCTATGTAGAAAGTTGTTTGGTTGTTTTTGTTTGGTTGGTTTTTTGTTTTTGTTTTTTTTTTTAATGTTTTTTATTTATTTTTGGAAGACTGCAAGTGGGGGAAGGGCAGAGTGTCTGAAGCAGGCTCTGTGCTGACAACAGCAAACCCGACATGGGGCCGGGACTCACGAACCATGAGGTCATGACCTCAGCCGAAGTCCGGCGCTCAACCAACTGAGCCACCCAGGCGCCCCCGACCTAAAAGTTTAAAATCAGAGAAAATGGTTTATTCTCTGGGTATATGGAGGCCACGTGAGAAGGCAGGACACTTGGAAAATTACATAAAAAGATAATTTTTAGTTGTTAACCACGGTGTGGTAGGGATGTGAAATCATACATTCTTTTTCTCCCGTTTTCCAAAATTTCCACAATATGGATGCAGCAGGTTGAGGGGGAACACAAGGTAAGCAATTAGAGGAGCCATTACCATTCCACTCATGGTGGAAAGTAATCTATAGTTTGATAGCTCATTTTTTAAAATGTTTATTTATTCTCGGGAGACAGAGCATGCATGAGCATGGGAGGGGCAGAGAGAGGGACACAGAATCCAAAACAGGCTCCAGGCTCCGAGCTGCCAGCACAGAGCCCGACGCGGGGCTCGAACTCAACATCCATGAGATCATGACCTGAGCCGAGGTCAGATACTTAACCGACTGAGCCACCCAGGCGCCCGTGATAGCCCATTTTTTAACTCTGTTTACCAACCTTGCGGCCTGTCTGTTTGAATCAGAAACTAAGGGTTCTCTTAGACTCCCTGGAACACCCCTTGGTTTATTCAACAAATTGGCACTGAGGGCCCCCTCCGTGCCACGTGGTCTCCCAGACCCTGAGCTACAGCGATCACCAAAAGAGCAAAATCCTAACCTTCTCAGAGTTTATGTTCTACAAAAAGAAATAGGAAGTAATTTAATACGCATAGGGTATATCATCAAGCAGTTGCAAGCTATATGAAGAAAAACGAAGCGGCAGGCTAAAAAGATAAAGTCTTAAGGAGAGCCATGATTTAGACAAGTGCAGTCATGGAGGACTTCTGGAGGAGGTGATAGTGACACAGAGAAATTAAGTGCTCTGTGGCTGAAACCCACATTGGCCCTCCTGCCCTACTTCCACAAAATTGTAAATGGACTCAGTATGTTACTTTTAAAGCCTCTGTAGGGCATTTGCCTCTCTTGGTTTTCTGTAAATCAGAGCACATCGTCCCCTGCCCAGAGCCTGCAGTGGCTCCCCATTTCACTAGGAGATATTCCAAATTCCTGCGACAGCGTGCAAAGCCCTCTGCGATTTGCCCTCCAGCCCCTAAGTTTGCTTCAACTCCCTGGCCGTACCGCCTCATAACTACCTCTCGGTGACACATCTCTAGGCTCGCTTTCTAGCCCTCGAGGTTGACATTAGCCACTCCCTTTCCTGGAACCCTCTTCCCCCAGATAGCCATCCACATAGCTCCCCTCTTTTCAGGTCTTTGCTTAGATGTCACCTTCTCCTCGAAGCTCACCCTGCACCAACCAGATTTTACGTGGCCACCTCCTTCCCTAGGTCCTGTGTCTCCTGCCCCTGCTCTGCTGTGTTCTGTCTTTTGTTAGTTTCTGTCTCTTACACCTTCAAACGGGCTCTAGAAGTAAGTTATTTATTGTGTTACCCTTTTTGCCATCTGTCTCTTCTCACTGAAATGGAAGTTCCACCAGGCGGGGTATCGGGTCTTGTCTGGTTTGTTCATGGATGGAGCCCGAGAGCCTCCAACAGCGCCTGGCACGTAGCTGATGCTCAGTAAACGTGTGTTGGGAGAACAGTACGTGCCAACCGGAAGCTGGCTCTCCAGGTTCACACCACTTGCTTTATTCGCTGTTGCTGGTGAACCTCCCAGTTCTCTGATCCCCCTTGTTTATTCAGCTTTGTGGTCCATGAAACTTTATGGCCAGTTATTTAAATAGGCAAGAACAGATTATGTATATTTATGTAGATGGGTGCTAAATACTCCACTTTCATATAGTGGCTTTTTAAAAAAACTTTTAACATTGATTTACTTTTGAGAGTGAGAGAGAGAGAGAGAACGCAAATGGGGAAGGAGCAGAGAGAGAGAGGGAGACACAGGATCTGAAACAGGCTCCAGGCTCTGAGCTGTCAGCACAGAGCCAGGCGTGGGGCTCGAACTCCCAAAATGTGAGATCATGACCTGAGCCGAAGTCGGACACTTAACTGACTGAGCCACCCAGGTGCCCCAGCATATAGTGGCTTTTAAGTGTTAAGGAGAAACATATCCTGACAACGGTGAACGGTTTGGCCGTTAGTAAAATGGTGATGATATTTCTCTGACTTAGGAAGGCTCTCAGGAGGTCACCTGGTGTCCCTAGTGTTACTTTTCCAAAATAAAGATGAAGCAGGGGAGGCCACTTATTACCTTGTGGAACGGCACGCGGCCAGTGGGCGTGCACTCTTAAAACCCCCGCTAAGACTGTGTGTCCTCCGTTGAAATTTACAGGAACACCGAAAAACTTTGTTGTAACATGTTGCCAGTTGGTAGTCAGACGATCTGAGTAAGTCGTGCTGTTAGCGCCATTGAAAATAATCTCTGCAAAGAAACATAATGCGGGATTTAAAGGATGTTAGGGTCAGGACACCTGGGTGGCTCAGTCGGTTAAGCATCTACCTTCAGCTTAGGTCATGACCTCACAGTTTAGGAGTTCGAGCCCCCACGCCGGGCGCTGTGCTGACAGCTTAGAGACTGGAGCCTGCTTTGGATTCTGTGTTTCCTTCTCTCTGTGTCCCTCCCCCGCGCTCGCTCGCTCTCTCTCTCGCTCTCTCAAAAAAAAAAAAAAAATTAAAATTAAAGAATGTTAGGGTTAATAGTGGCGACTGTAGTGGATTTTCCCGGGAAACATCAGTCCTCCCTCAGGATCACCCTCTCCGTACAGGATGGGCGTGGGATGTATATGGCAGTTGTCAGGGGGGCAGGACAGGGAAAGGAGACCACCTCTCTGCTGTGGCATGATACATCGCGCCTGCATGGGACACACATCCACACCCTAAGGGGGAACAGGACACCAGAATGTGCAAGCAGGTAGCTCAGACCACGGCAGCTCTCCTGGGAGTCTCCACGGGGATCCCGCTGAGACCCTGGGAAGGAGAGGGCCCCCCAAGGAGAGGAAGGAAGAACGGGGCGGGGGGGGGCACGTCAGCAGAACGGACTGGGAGCATCTCTACTGCCCATTGTGTGCTGGGAATTAGAGATAACATTTCCTAGCACATAACAGAGTGCCCCGAAGTGTGCTCTCTTCCTTCACTGAGTGAGAGCGACATCGTGGAAGGTGTTATTTTTCATTATAAGCACAACGAGAAGCTCCCTGAAATGGACAACTCTTTTATGCAAGAGGCTGCGTTTTCCCTTGTCTGGCATTCCAGAGAGAAGGAGAGAGAGACAGAGAGAGAGGCCTGATATTTACATTAAAAGGTCCTCGTATTTTAAAAATAAAAATATTCTCCAGCGGATCAGAGGAGACCTAACTGTACTAGGCTCAGCCCTTCTTAAGTCCCGTGTTTCTCTGGTAACCCAGGTGCGTATGCTTCCCAAGTCGGAGTTTGTGGGAACCGTTTTTCACAGCCTCTGCCAGGCGCCGTTAATGGGTCACATCCTGAGATGTTCCCCGTGCCTCTTGTGGAAGTGGCATCTTCCGAAAGCTGTGTGTAGAGTAGCGGTGTGGAAATCAAAGGAGGGTTTACCTTCAGTATCAGCGACATGTAATTGCCCTCCTAGCACCTCCGAGCCCAGTACAGAGGAGTTTGCCCTAGCAGTTGGAAAGTGGTTTAAACGATAAAGAGAATGCGCAGAAGTTGTGATCAAAATTCTCTTAAGTAATAAGGTTCTTTCAAAAAAAAAAAAAAAAAGTCACCATCCCAAGCCAGAAAACTACGGAAATTATTATTACAGCCATGGCCAACCATCCCCAGTATATGTACTCCTCTCTCGTGTGCTTGTTGATCACCTGTTACATTGCAGGTGCCATTCTGGGCACCAGGAATACTAAGGAGGGACAAGCCAGACTCCCCTGGCTGACAGAACCCACAGTCCTGGGAGTAGGGTTCAGGCACTCAGCAGTCAGGGCAAGAACAGGATGTCTGGGGGCAAGGGAAGCATCACCCACCCACGTCTGGAGACTTAGGGAGGGCATCTTGGAAGGAGGGGTATCGCAGAGGAAACCTGAAGTGTGATGAGATTTATCCTAGGGAAGCTGGATGGGTAAGGGGAATGTCAGAAGGGGAGGAACTAGCCCCCGAGGAGACACCGAGCTGGGGAAAAGGGAGGGAGACAGAGTGTGTGTCCAGCACAGCTGTAAGATGAGGGGGAGTTGGGGCAGATGGTGCAGACAGGAAAATGATATTCATTGTTTGTGCTTTATCCTGAGAGCAGTGAGGGGCTTTGGAAGGGTTTGCTGCATGATCGGATTTGCAGCCTCATCGCTCTGCCTGTAGGGAACCAGAACTTGGAGGGAGCCCAAGACATGAGTCAGGGTGGCCAGATAGTGACTGTTGCCGGGATCCAGTGACCTGATTGCGGGGGTGGGCAGAAATGGGGGTGGCTGGGGGAGAGGACAGATTGAAGAATTAGAGGAGATGGAATCAGGAGGGTCCTGATTTCGGAGAGTGAAGGAGAGGGGGTAACCGTGGCAGCTACTCAGGATTCTGCGTTGGACAGAATCTGCGAGCAGATACAGGGACCATTCGCTGAGCTGGGGACCCAAGACCCAGTGAGCTTAAGACACAGAATATTGCCGTGGTTTGACCACACTGGGTGTGAGATACCCAAGTGTCTAAATAGACTACTAAATATACAGATTGGAAAGCTCACGAGAGAGATCTGGGTTGGAAATGCGGGTTTGGAATAGTCGTATAAATAAATGGTCGTTAAGTCATGTGAGTTGACGATGGCTCCGGAAGAAGTTGGAGGAGGGGGACATGACTGGTCCTGATAGAAAACCCCATGGAACCCCCAACATTAAATCATCTAGGAGTAAAGCAAAAATGGCCTGGGGTTAAGGAAGACCCTCAAAGACTGAGAAGTGGACAGAAAGATAGGAAGTAAACCAGAAATGTGTATCAGTGTGGAAGCCAAGACAAGGGGCAGTGGTTTGGGGGACAATGGTCTGAAGTGTCGAATACAGACACGCCAACTAAGATAGGGTCCAAGAAGTGTCCGTTTGATTATTTTTATGCTTATGTTTAATTTAATTATGTTTAATTGTAGGCTTTTAAATGACCTGTGAAGCCAATGCGCGACCAACAGGGTGAACGTTAAAATGCTTCTGTTTTCCGTTACCAAAAACTTAAGGAGGGTGAAGCGATGAGCAAAATCAGACCCACGGTCTTTGTGTGTTTTGTCCTCTATGGTATTCCTAATGCCTTGAGCAATGCTTGGCATTTCTTGGTGCTTATTTAATACTTTTTGCATGAATGAGTTGAGTGAGTGAATGAATCTCCCATTATAAAGCCCAGTAGTAGGACAGCTCTGAGGCTGCGTCCGGAGGAAAGAGTGAGTGAATCAAGGGGCGCCTGGGTGGCTCGGTTGGTTAAGCGTCCGACTCTTGGTTTCGGCTCAGGTCACGACATCATGGTTCTTGAGTTTGTGGCCTGTATCGAGCTCCATGCTGCCTGCATGGAAACTGCTTTAGGTTCTCTCTCTCCCTCTCTGCCCCTCCTCAACTCACTCACTCACTCTCTTTCTCTCTCTCAAAATAAGTGAACAAAATTTAAGAAAAAAGAAAAGAAAGCCCTTCCTGATTTGCCTAGGACTTGCGTAGATGTAGACAAGTAAGCATTCAGCCTCGATCCCCATGTAAATATCTGCAAACCAGCAACACTCAGCTGGGAGATCTACACCCAGGATCCCGGTCCCCGCTCTCTCGTCTTCTGGGCATACAAGGCACAGGGAAACTTTTCATCTCCCAGGACTCGGCTTTCAGAATGCAACCCCAGGACCCTGACTGTTCCATCCCCTCCGGCAACCCTCCGTTTGTTCTCTGTGTTGAAGAGTCTCTTATGGTTTGCCTCCCTCTGTTCTTATCTTATTTTTCCTTCCCTTCCCAGCTCTGTTCATCTGTTTTTTTTCTCAAATTCCACATGAGTGAAATCCTATGATACCAGTCTTTCTCTGACTTATTTCACTTAGCACAATCCCCTCTCGTTCCATCCACATTGTTGCAAATGGCAGGATTTCATTCTTTTTCATCACTGAGTAGTGCTCCATTCTCTCTCTCTCTCTCTCTCTCTCTCTCTCTCTCTCTCTCTCTCTTTCATTTGGGCTCTTTCCATGCTTTGGCTGTTATTGATAGCACTGCTATAAACATTGGGGTGCATGGGCCCCTCCAAATCAGAATTTTTGTATCCTTTGGATAAATGCCTAGTAGTGCAATTGTTGGGTCGTAGGGTAGTTCTATTTTCAGTTTTTTGAGGAACCTCCATACGGTTCTCCAGAGCGGCTGCACCAGCATACATTCCCACCAGCAGTGCAAGAGGATTCCCCTTTCTCCGCATCCTCGCCCAAATCTCTTGTTTTCTGTGTTGTTAGTTCTAGCCATTCTGACTGGTGTGAGGTGGTATCTCATTGTGGTTTTGATTAGTATTTCCCTGATGATGAGTGATGTTGAGCATCTTTTCATGGGTTGTCAGCCATCTGGATGTCTTGTTTGGAAAAGTGTCTGTTCACATCTTCTGCCCATTTCTTCACTGGGTTGTTTGTTTTTTGGGTGTTGAGTTTGGTAAGCTCTTCTTCTTAGATGGTTGCCTTGCCCCAGTTGCCTTCCCTTCACTGGAGCCTAGACTCCCCCTAGTGCCACCGGGAGAGCTGAGATTCCGTTGTGAGGTTTTAGGACTTCTCCGAAGGCCATGCCCACCTCTGTAGCTCTTGGCTGCCGGTCTCAGGGCTCCTGCCATCCACACGTGCCCCAGAGCGTGTCTTCACTCGCCAGCCCTCTCTTAATTTCTCTGAAGGAAATATTACCCATCAAACTGACCACTTACTGCCATCTGGACCAGGTTAGCAACATCATTTTACCTTCCTGGTTCTGGAAATGGGCTCACTTTTGCATATTCATTAGGGCCATTATGGTGATTCTCAAGTGGGTTACGAGCAGTGCAGTTCAGTCGACTTTTCAGCCATAACAGAAATGTTTGTCATCATCTATCCTGGCCACCGCAGCAGCCTCCAGCCTCGCATGGTTATTGAGCACTTCAAGTGTGGCTGGTCTGACTGAGGGGAATTGCATTTTTGGTTTTATTGAGTTTTAACTAACTAAAAGTAGCCACGTGTGGCCACGGGGTGCCCTTTTGGAGAACCGAGCTAGAGAAACAGAGCTACTTAGATCTAGAAGCCTCTTGCATTTCCCTCCCCAGCTCGAGTCATTGAGGATTTTTTTAAAATCTCAGCTTCTGGTTCCCACCTGGCCTGCTCCAGTAACCATGTGAGGCCTTTGCACGGCGCGGCATGATTCTGTGAGAGTCACGTGATTGTATAATAGCATAGGAGAGAAACGGTGACATCCCATTCATTTTATAGTCAATCCCTGCCCCAGTTGCTTTTTTTTTTTTTTTTTTTTTTTTTGGTATCCAAATGCTCAGAAAGAGCAAGATGGTAAATCCCCTTCTAGCTACAAACCTTGGGGCCCGAGTCGTTGTTTGGAAATAGTGGTCAGAGCCATGATACTTCATCAGGATAGATGATGTAAGAACGAGTGGGCTTTGGCATGAAGATGGGGGGAGAGGCAGAGTTATACCCAGTACAGATAAAAGAAACAGCTCTGGGTGGGGGGACACCACAGCAATGACGCAACCATGCATTTGCAGTCCCGGCCAGCAACTGAGAATCCACATGAGCGATGGTTGGTTGACCATCCGGTCCAGTTCAGGCAGGAAACGCCGATAAATCCGACAGAAAACAGCTACACAGAAGTGCAGCCCAAACAGGCTCCCCAAGGTCTGTGCCACTTTTGTGACAGGAAGTCATTGCACCTCATGTATTCAATGGTTTAGGCAAAGGCCTCTTAATCATTTTAAAATAGGATATCAAGTCCAGACCAGTAGCAACAACAGAAAAGCGAGGTGGTTCTCCAAGCACAAAAACATGTGCCGCTCCATTCCATGTATGAAATTGTCCAGAGTATCACAGAACCAATTACATTCTGAGATTGGAATACATCGTGTACAGATTTGCAAGGTGATAGGTTCAAAAGGACTCCGAGTTACGAAGATGCTTGTATCAGACAAAGGAGCCTCATGGCTTTTGCAAAATTGTTCCTCTGTACAAGCTGGCCAGAATAATCCAAAGACTTCTAGCTGTAAGCAGAGATAAAGTAGAAGATTCTTGTAAATTCCTAAAATACAGGTTCCCCGATCCTACAGACTCCTGAAGTGTTTGTCTTAAGTCCTGGTGATACACAGAGACTTTTAAACACACACACTCAAAATGACTGGTCCATGGTGGACAAGAAAACCCACCAGAAGAGAGAGAGAAGAGACTCTAGGGTTTTTGTTCTGGCAAAGAAGAGGTTCAAGCCTTTTTAAATGCTCAGGAATCCAGTGCATTCGTTCCCAAACAGGCAGTGTTTAATAGGAATGTATTTCTTGCTGTGTATGTTTAAAGTTCTACAAAATGTTATCTGTAGCACCGTTTAGTTTAATTACAGCTATTCCCTGAACTCAGGCAAACTGAAGAAAATAATCTCCAACGAAAGTTGACAAATGCCAGGGGAGCCATTTCTGACTTCTTAGGTTTAAGGCTTTTAACCTTTCAATAAAACCCTTAGATAAATTATTTCTTAGCTAACTGTTGCTTGGCAGATCATCTGACCAGGAGAGCAGCTAGTGGCTTTGATTTGCAATGATCTAAAAGGTTATTGGGATTAACGGAAGCTTTGCCAAAAGCCTCTATGTTGTTCTAAAGTGAAACCTTTGTGGGTTTCAAAACAATGGCTCTACCCCCTTCGTGGGTGGATTTTTCCCTACTCTAGTGGAAAAAAATATATCAGTGTCAAAAAAAAAAGATGTTGACAAAGTCTGTGTTTCGTGGCTTATTAATATTAGGTCCACCACCCAAGAAACATTTCTTGGAAAAGCACCTTCACGTTGAACTCATCAGCCACTCGGCGCAGGTGCCTTTTTGGGTCAAAGAGCATGTCTGGGGAGCTAGAATGAGAACATGGCATAGACTGAACAATAGCTCTGGTCTCAAAGGGGAAAAAACAGGAAATGCTTGCATTAGGCTCCTCGTACGTACGTGTCTTCACAAAGGTAATGATTTGCTGTGATGTACGTAGCTTCGCTTTTGGGGTTTGCTTTAGTGATAGCCCTTGGGGACCACCAGTACACGAAAATGTGTTTGAATTTTCACAAGCTGCGTGTATAGGTTCTACAAGTTTGCCTTAGCAACAGTGATGCAGTTTACCGTTCCTCCTGTTTCCAGCCTGAAATTGCTACATGATGCTTCTCTTACGCTGTCATTTTTCTTTCCCCTTGACGCCTAAACGTAGTCTCCATTTCATGATGTCATTCACTTTTCTTCTCTATTGTATGTCCTTCACAGTAACAGAATTGGAATTCTAACTATGACATCTACATGACTTACTTATAAAGGATTGCTACGGTGTTCTTTTGCCATCCTTAAGGAACTAAAATTTCCAAATAAGTCGTTTTAAATGAGATCACACAGTCTCACCACTTACTAGCTCATCACCTACCGATTATGGGATTCTACACAAGTCATTGAAACCATCTGGTGTTCGCTTTCCTTTATACAGCGAAGATAATCTTGAAACCAACCCCATAGAATTGTTTTAGGTATACATTAAGTGAACAAGTACCTGGATCATAATAAATTCCCAAAATATTATTTAAGGGGCTGTTATTATATATATTTAATGTATAATTATAATATATATTAAAAATATATATAATATAAATATATATAATATGTAATTATATATATAACATCTGTCATTGTACTTGACATTGAAGATGCTCCAAAATGCTTAAAAATGTTTCTTTGACCATCCCTTTCAGTGTCTGTCCCATTTCCCCCCCTTGTTTGTCTACTGAATCTAGTGGCTTTGTATGTAATGCACAGGCTTCTAGCTCTATGCTAACACTTTGCTTAACAGTTTTTTTTTAAATAAAAATATAAGACCTTATTAGCGAACAACGAGCCTGAAATCCATCAGCGTACTTCCTGGTTCTTGCTGTGATATGCCCACCTAGAGTAAGTCAGACAAGAAAAAGGAAACTGAAGTGGAAAATGGTTTGCTGGTTAGGCTTATTTGCAAGTTTTGGGGAGAACTTGTTCTCATTTCTTACAACTGCCCTACACATAACGCTTTGGTCTGGAAGGACGCTGGGCACCAACACAGTAGTCCTTTTTTGTTTTCGAGGGGCAGAAACTGAAGTCCCAGACGCTGAGTCACTTGTGGCAAGCTAGCGATGACAAAAACGAGAACGTGGCGCCCCCCACGCTCAGAGTCTGGCTCCTTTGCATGATACCTGCTGCTCCCCTCTCCCCGCCCAGCCCTCCTGAGATTGAGTTAGGAATGCTCACGGTGCATTGCTGTTTGCCGACATACGGACAGCATGGTTTGTAACACCATTCTTCCTGTCACCTTCCTATTTATTTATTTGTCTATCTGCCTACCTACCTAACCTACCTACTTACCTAAGATAGAAAAGCCTTCTCTTCCCTTGAGACTCCAGACTCTTCTCAGGTTCTGCAGGGTCCGATACTAGGACTCTTGATAAAGGCTAATGTAGAGGAGGTCATTAACGGGCCTGACAACTTTCTACTCACGCCCTCCCCCCAAGCCTAGACCTCACATCAGTCCACCAAGAAGAAAGTCCGAGTCCTGGATCAACGCTGGCCCAAGGTGGCCAGGGAACAATGCAGAGTAAAGCCCCCAGTGCTCACCATTGGGGTAGGTTCACTCCCCCTAGTGGGAGAAACAGGGACCTAGCTATGAGCTCACTGCAGAGAAGAAAGGGTAAGAAGCCAGGCAGGAAAAAAAAAAAAAGAGGGCTTAGGGGAAATCAACGCATTCATAAGAAACCAGAAGTGTGAGGAAGGGGTTTTTCCCTCCAACAAAAACTATTATTTTTTTATTTAATGTAACAAGGCACCACGCGATTGGTGTGTGTGTTTACAAATGTAAGCACCTTTACAGAAAAGAAGTTAATGATCACTAAACTCTCCTTCTTGTCTTGCCAAGTTTACACCAGAACTTTGCCACCCTGCATCCGTATTTCATTTTGATTTTCTCCTGAGCCACGTGTACAAACTGTCCTCCATTCCTGCTTCTGTACTTGACATTATTTCAGACCCATGTTTTTAAAGTGTTTATTTACTTTTTGAGAGAGAGAGAGAGAGAGAGCGAGAGAAGGGCAGAGGGAGAGACACACACAGAATCCGAAGCAGGCTTCAGGCTCCAAGCTGTCAGCACAGAGCCCGACACAGGGCTGGAACCCACAAACTGCAAGATCACGACCTGAGCCGAAGTCAGTGGCTTAACCGACTGAACCATCCAGGTGTCCCCAGACCCATTTTTTAATGTCTGGGCATCACCCACATGGTCATTTCATTGCGTTTCTTTCCTTCCCAGCAAGTATCTGCATCTCACAAGTGGCCTGTGGAACACTTCCATTTGTTTGTACAAATACTCTTCGTTCTTGGAAGAGTCGGTCTTTTATTAGCCGTGTTTGGCTCATGTTTCTCCACGACACTGCTCTTTTTCTTACATTTGGTGTATAGCTTTTTATTTTGCAGATTGAAAATCAAAAAGTTTTGTGAGTCAGTCAAAAGCTCTCCATCTGGCTTCCCTCTTACACAATCTGAATAAATAAATGTGTGTGCATATTTATTTCTACTATTCTAGTTTTGAAGTTTTCTTTTTTTCATCCATGTGAAATGTGTTGCCATAATGGTTCAGTGTATAGGTATAAAGCAATTCTTTATTAAGTATGCTCCGTGCCTAGCATGGAACCCAGCACAGGACTTGAACTCATGACCCAGAGATCAAGACCTGGGCTGAGATCAAGAGTTGGACGCTTAACGGACTGAGCCACCAAGACGTCCTATAAAGCAATGTTTTTACACTCAGAGTCAACTCTTATTTATTAAGTAAAGATAAGATGTCTTATCCAACTAGAAATACATTTTTAAAAATTTTGCTTAATGTTTATTTTTGAGAGAGAGACAGAGCGTGAACAGGGGAGGGGCAGAGAGAGAGGGAGACACAGAATCCGAAACAGGCTCCAGGCTCTGAGCTGTCAGCACAGAACCCAATGCGGGGCTCGAACTCGTGGACTGAGAGATCATGACCTGAGCTGAAGTCGGATGCTTAACCGGCCCAAAAACAAAAAAAAACATTTTTTAATGCATCTTTTGAACCAGTCCTCTGGAAGACAACTTTTACATAAATCTTACTTTCAGAACAGTAAAGAAAAATTCCACGTGAGAGGAAATCCTCCTGAAATCTGTGGCCTCCTGGGTTCTGAGCACAGGTCTTCTGTCTCCTTTCTGCCCCTTCATCTACTTCTCAGGGTTTGACTGCACTCTCGCTCCTTTGTCCCACCTTGGATGCTGGTTCCTCATTGCACCTGCGTTTCTGCATTTCTTTGTGTTCTTTTTAGCAATTGACTCCATGCCTGGTTTATGGGAGGGGAGGCAGGGCGGGCTGTGGTAAAGCTCCAGGGCTTGGGGGGGGGGGGGGGCGCAGACGGGGCAGGGGTTTCTAAAGTACCATAAGGAGCTGAAAGCCAATTTCTGCCTTACAAGGTCGTGCTGAGCGTTTGCAGTGTCTGGTTTCTGCTGCATGTTGTTAATTACAGACTCTCGACAGATGTTTGTCAACTGAATGAATTCATTCACTGACCCCTCTCCCTTCACTCTCCTTGATTTGGTGGTTAACCTGACTCTACCAGCACCTTCCTTTCTTAGGTCTCACAAGGGGAAGAGGAGAATACGGCTGGCACAGTTTCCGTGGCCAGTTCTGTGCCTTAGACCCACTGCTTTCTGTGTCTCATCTTTCAAGATTTATGACCTTGACTTGCACTCACGTCTGCCTTATTCTCTCTGCCACTTCTGTGACCTGATTTTCCCTTGTTAAATATGTTCGCATCTGGCTCACATTTTAACTTTCCACTCTGCCTTCCTGCTCTCCGCAGTCCCATATTCCTTTGTGACAAGTTCATATTCATGATCCATGGTTAGACAATGCAGCCTCCTGCTTTCTTGTCCTCTTTGCGGTTTACCAACAGCCTCTCTCCCCCATTTGCCGCATAGACAGCATTTCCTGCCCTTGGGGCATCGTGACAAGGCACTGTTGTCATTCCAGGCTCCTTTGCCTGATTCCTAACCTCCAATCGTCTCCAAGAGTGGAACCCTGACCACCAAAGCAGCTCCAGCATCCCCCAAGAACTTGCTAGAGGTGCATACCCTCCATCCCACCGCAAACCTTCTGGCTCAGAAACTCTGGGGGCGGAGTCTAGCCACCTGCTTTAGCCTGCCTCCAGAAAACTGCTGATGCCGGAGAAGCACCGCCTCGACCCCTCTGGTCTCATGAGCCTTCCACCTTCTCCCTGTTCACACTCCTCATTCTGGTAGGAAACCGCTGGGCACTTGTTGTGGGCCATTTTGAAGACCATTATTACAGATAATTTTAGAAGATCATGTAAAACATCAAAATAATTTCTAACATTCTATAGAGCAATGTAATTTCTAATATTATTTCTAATATCTAATATTAGTATAAGGAGCAAACTTTTTCTCATCCATGATAACAAGAGACAGTGATGTTCTGAATAGGGGTACCTGGATGGCTCTGTCGGTCAAGAGTCTGACCCTTGATTTCGGCTCAGATCTTGATCTCATGGTTCATGAGTTTGAGCCCTGCATTAGTGCAGAGCCTGCTTGAGATTCTCTCCCTCCCTCTCTCTCTCTGCCCCTCCCTTGCTCACTCGCTCACTGTCTGTCTCCCTCAAAATAAACAAACATGAAAAAATTTAAATAGATGAAGGTACGAATAATCCACAAGACTCCTGTTACTCAGGAGGGTTATGTTCTTTCTAAAAAAGAAAAACACTTTTTCTAATAATGCTAATTAAAAGGGCCAGTAAAGAGACTAATAAATAGTGCTGGTAAATAGAAAGGACATGGAGAGTTATATATTCTTCAAACTAATCAAATTTGGAATTACTGAACATTAGGAATTCCCAGCTAGATATTGAGATATTAATACACATAAATTTCATCTATTGGGATCTCTCCTAAAAGGAGAGACTTCCTTTTTCTTTTTCTTTTTTTTTTTTTGAGGTTTATATTGTTTTACTTCTGAATGCTTCTTTACAATTTAACCTTTTTAAAACCATGATTTGTGGGGCACCTGGGTGGCTCAATCGGTTAAGCGTCCAACTTCGGCTCAGGTCATGATCTCGCGGTCCGTGAGTTCCAGCCCCGCGTCAGGCTCTGTGCTGACAGCTCAGAGCCTGGAGCCTGTTTCGGATTCTGTGTCTCCCTCTCTCTGCCCCTCC
This sequence comes from Panthera pardus, assembly GCF_024362965.1. Lineage (NCBI taxonomy): Eukaryota > Metazoa > Chordata > Mammalia > Carnivora > Felidae > Panthera > Panthera pardus. Next base: position 121,738,435 of record NW_026526732.1, on the reverse strand, counting down.
CCCGTTCATGCTCTGTCTCTCTCTGTCTCAAAAATAAACAAACGTTAAAAAAAATTTTTTTTTAAAACCATGATTTGTATCATTTAATGAAAAACCCTTTTTTAAATTTAAATTCAAGTTAGTTAAAATGCAGTGTAGTCTTGGCTTCAGGAGTAGAACCCAGTAATTCGGGGTGCCTTGGTGGCTCAGTTGGTTGGGTGTCCAGCTTTAGCTCAGGTCATGATCTCATGGTTTGTGAGTTCGAGCCCCGCATCAGGCTCTGTGCTGACACTTCGGAGCCTAGAGCCTGCTTCAGATTCTGTGTCTGCCTCTCTCTGCCCCAACCTCCCCCACCCTCAAAAAAAAAAATGCATATAAGAGGGAAAAAAAAAAAGCCTGGGGATTCATCTCTTACATATGACACCCAGTGCTCAGAAACTTCCTACTAGTCATGGCTCCGGAGGCAAAGGAAACAAAAGCAAAAGTGAACTCTTGGGAACTCATCAAGACAAAAAGCTTCTGCACAGCGAAGGAAACAATATTTTTCCTTTTTTTTTTTTTTTAAGTAGGCTCCACACCTAGCATGGAGCCCAACATGGGGCTTGAACTCATGACCCTGAGATCAACACCTGAGCTGAGATCAAAAGTCAGAGACATTCAACTGACTGAGCCACACAAGCGCCCCTACAAGTGGAGAATTCTAATGACAGAAAAGACTTTATGCAGGGAGGTTTCTTCTTATCATAAAACACTAGAAATCCCTTTATGACCAGCCATAGGGAGATTGCTAAATAAATGCCAGTTTATTCATCCAATATAATCAGCAAGATGATAATTATGCAAATTAGAATGCTTATAATAGTAAAAAAAAAAAGGACAAAATCTGATGCATGGTAAGATTACAACTATGAAAAATATGTACAGAAGAATAAACTGTATCTGTTAGGGTGGTGATATGATCAATGTCTTATTTCTATTTTCTCTATTTTTAATTTTTTTAGTGGAAATGCATATTTGGAAATTATGACAGTTGGAAGTCCCAAGATCGTTCCCTCTCCAAAGTGGTTTGGGCCTTTGTGACTTAGCAAAGTTACCTTTAATCTATGGGGACCTAAAGTTTTGGCGAGTTGCTGTGTCCCAAGGAGTGCTTCTCCGTTAACCAGCCACGCCTCCAGCACTAAGCCACCTGCCTTGATGAAACTGAGATTCAGAGAGTCTAAGGAATCCAGTTATGTTGTGTCTTTTCCCCACTTCTGTTTCTATGGTTCTTTTTATCTGCTACAAAGGAACAGCAGTCATTTGATTCCACTGTTGTCCCAAAGAAGCAGAACTTGGCAATAGCACTGAAACCCCTCCTCCTCCGGTTGTCATACCCAGGACTTTCATTACACTGGGAGCATCAGAAGTCCAAGTGGTTTCCTAGAGATGCGTTCAACCGAACGGCAGCCGCGTCACTCATTATTCCACCACCTGGGAACCCAAAGTAGTCCTATTTCCCACGGCATTGGTGTGAACATGCTACATTAAAGCATGTTAAGGGGACTGGGGACCATCCCCTATGGGACGGCAATGCGTTAACTCACCCTGCAGCCCTTCCCTCCTGAAGACTCTCAGTTCAGCTGTGTACTTCCCATGGCCTTGGCCCTACCGTCTGCACTGCTCTTCTCTCATTAATGAGGAGTAGCCATCATTTGTTAATTACAATGATACTAACTACTCTACCACTCAGGGCATACAGAACGGCCAAATGAAAAAGAAAGGCGGAGGGGGGAGCCCCACAATCTTAAAGCATGTCGGTGCAATCATCTGCTTTGGGTGATTTTTTGGTATCCTGTGTTTTTCTACATTTATCCAAGATTCAGGTCAAATACCCTATGTCCTTGAACCGTATGCTGCTGAAACCTTTCTGTCTGTAGATTACATTGTTGAATGTACATTTCATCAGGCCAATTCTAACCCGGGGGGAAGGGGGCAGGCAAGACTCCTTCACCACCGCATATTGTTGCGTATAAAAATCAAGCCTTGGGAGGAGCATGGCCAAAGAAAAGGATTTATTGATACAAGATTAACCTTGGAGTCACTTCGCTGTTTCATTTCTACAAGTAAATCATCTTTTTTGCAGTTGTAAGGCAGGTCATTGCTTCGCGGGTTTCTGTGTTTCTGACTAAGCATAACTTAACAGCCTTTCATCTGGATGTTTATTCATCTTACTGGAACAGCTTTCAGTCCTTTTTAAAAATTAATTTGACTTTAATGCCTAGTTATTTAGGACTCCCCTGGGCCAGGATGAAATCACGCTGGGGGAATTTTGATTTGACAAATGGCCATTGTGCGGGAGCCTTTGATCCTCAACCATGTGTTAACTGGCTGCCTGCCCCTTGCTTTGAGGGAGCTTAAAGCAAGATCAAAATCTGCTCACCCCCAAGGTGTGATCACTGGTGGACGCTGGGAGAACTGGGGCCCTTCCCAGCATCCTTAGGTCACTGCCGCCTTGTAGTTTGGTCTGAAGCCCTCTGAGTGGTCACCACTCTATCCCTTGTAAGGTTAGAAGAAGGTGGGACCCTCCCACCAGCCAGTGAGGATTGGTCTCTATTGTCAGGAGGCGAGCCTGGGGGGGGGGGAGCTTTGAGCCCTTCTAAACATTTATCTACCTGGAGAAATGGGGTGTCAGCAGGAGGAAAGAGAAAAAAAAAGGATGAATTTTGCTTAGAGCCTTAGAGAACCCATTCTTCTGGTATTGAGCGGTATAGAAAGCCCTTTGTTCCCTAAAGTAGGAATTCTTATTCCTGGTTTTCCAGTCTCTGAGGCCTGCTCAGTTTTTCCAGGCTTTCCAAAATTATGAAGAAAAGTATATTTTAATTCACTTGCATTAAAAAAAAAAAAACATACTAAGTATGGTGATTATGGTTAGAAAGATGGAGAAGCACGCAGGCAATTTGCTAGAGGTCACCGGAAATTGCTGCCCTCGTGGTCAGATGCCGGAGGTCTAAAATTAAAATGAGGGTCTGCAAAGCAAAAGAACAAGTGTAGATTTGCATCCTGCCCTTGGTAAAGATTGTTCAGAAACGTTTAGACTCAACTAGCAGATTCTAAATGTCGCCCTTCCCCGGGAGGCAGGCACTGTCTCACTGCGCAATCTCCTTCTCGCACTTGCAGACGGGGAGCTCTCCATATCCAATGAAGAGGATTCCCTGGAAAACGGACAGTCCCTGAGCTCCAGCCAGCTGTCTCTGCCTGCCCTGTCCGAAATGGAGCCGGTCCCGATGCCCAGGGATCCCTGCTCATACGAGGTGCTCCAACCTTCAGACATCATGGATGGGACAGGTAAGGCCCTTGGTAGAGTTGCAGAACAGGTCCCCAGCATGTGGCGTTAGGGGCCTGTAGCCTGGCCGGACTTGGGGTTCTTTTTGAGCCACCTTGAGCATAAGAATCTCCTGGAGATGAGGACAAAACGGCCCCATCAGGACCTATGTACACTTACTGTCCGTCCTATGGTTTTTCAAAACCTTTTTTGTAATCTTAATCCCTCCCCAAAAGACATCCCCTTTGTGATACGGAGGATTTAAAACGTCAGTGGTTTGTTTCTAACACTCGTTTCCGTTAAGCTCAGCGAAGGAATCCTATACTTGGGCACGGTTCCTACCTAGGGCACGTTTGTAAAGCCCTAGCACGACCTTTAATCCCAGGCTCAGTATACAGCCCAGCTACTGACTCTATTACCATACACAGTCAATGTGTTAATTGGCTATTCGATTGTATGCAATTGACTGGTTAACTCGCATGCTGCTGACAGATGATGTTTGGTACCATTGACTGTCACTCGTTCTGTGGTCCAAAGCCCTCTGAGTGGTCAGTACCTCCTCCCTGAGAAGGTTTGCAGAAGGTGAGACCCTCCCGGCAGCCAGTGAGGACTGTTCTCAGGAGGCGAGCCTGGCGGAGGGACCTCTTGGAATCTCCGGAGTGTGGGTAGGAAGGCCATATCCTTTTTCCACAGCACAGGCGAAGTCTGCCATCAGCACAGCTCCGATGGGAGCAAGAGAGAGCTGGTGTCCCAGAGTCCACGCCAGGCTTCACCTTGGGACCTGCTGAGTCATGGCTCCATCGGTGTGTCCGATGCTGACAATAATGGCGTCCCTTGCGAGAGGGGGACAACCGGGGGCTTGTGAGGGTCACTTGCAGGGCTTTGATGCGGCAGGGGACACTGAGTCACATTCCCCCCAGGCTGAGGAGAGCTTTCCAACTGTAGCAGTGATTGTGTCTCTGATCCAGCCTTCCTGGTGACATGGGAATCACACAGAGTTGACTGTTACAGGGCAATCTGTCATCTCACTGAAATCAGAGTTTTGGTCTCACTGGCCAGGCTGCCATCACGGGATGAAGGCCCCGTGCTAACCCCCCGGGACAGCTCTTAACTGGAGCCAGTCGGGGTCTCCCGTGGCGGAAAGGAAGAGTGACGCCCGATGCGGAGCAAAGAGAAAGAGGGAAAACCAAGTAAGAAGGCCACAGTTCTGGCAAGTGAGAGGAGAGAGGAAGCGGGGAGACAGAAAGGCGTTCCCTTGGTGCAGTCTCTGCCTCATCGAGGTTCAGGGGAGCCCCTAAAACTGCAAGGTGCCTACAAGGCTCCGGAGTCAGGGGGAACAGTCACCCCAGGCCTGTGGGGACGCCTGGCCTGGCGTCAGCCTCTAGGCTGTCTTCGTTCCTTGGCGTCCCACACGCCGGGAGACCCAGTGGGCAAAAACCAGACCCCAGCATCGACTCTCTCTCTTCCTCCCAGCAGAGGGCAAACAGGCCCAAAGGAAGATGCCAGCCTTGGTTTGGTTCATTCAGATGGGGCTCTTTGTCCCTGGTCCGCTGCACCTGCCATCTGTTGATTGTGGCTGTGGCCCCATGAGTCACACTTCAGAGCACTCACAGAATTTGTGGCATAAACGCCCAGATGGAAGCGGTGAAGCTTAGGATAGTTCTGAGAAAATGTCCTCTGGCTTCCCCTCCCGCCCTCCTGCCTCTGCCTTTCTGCCTTTGCCTCACCGATGTGTCCCTCCACCCACCCCACCCCCTCGCTTTACCCTTCAACTCTCCGCCCGTACGTGACAACGTGGAACGGGTGCTCTGCTGTGTTGGTCACCCACGTCCCTGTCCTGTGTGCCCCCGCCGGCCCCACCTGCGCTGCGTTTGTGTAATGTCACCTGTGTGTCATGTGGTTGTCCCCTCAGTGTCTGAAGAGAGTCCCTCTGCCAGTGAGTCTGGAGCCCTCCTGTCCCAAGATCCTTCAGCCAAACCAGTGCTGCTACTGCCCCCCAAAAAACCTGCTGCTTTCTCTGGAGACCATGAGGAGACCCCAGTGAAGCAGCTGTCCCTTCTCAAGCAGCCCCCCGCCCTGCCTCCCAAACCCAGTGCCAGGATTGCCAACCACATAACAGGTGAGTCAAGATGTCTTCTGGAAGCGTCCAGCCCTGCCTTCCCTTCATGGGATGATCTCTCGCGCTCTCTCTCTTCTTATCTGAGGCCCGTTGCGCCTCTTCGGTGAGGTTGCTCTGTGGGGCGTTTGGGTGTTTCCACGTCCATGCGGTCATGACCTGGGTTTGTGTGTTTCCGTCAAGAAGCATTCGACGTGCACCCTGCCGGCCATATGCCAAGAGCCTTCGTCATGTGTACCTGTGAATATGTGCGTTGGTATTTGTGTGACTGATTCACGATTATGTGCCCGTCGAGGTGAATTAGCCTCAATGTCAAAATCTTGGCAAAGACGAAGCGCAGTACCTCGTTCCCTTCATAATGAGTTTGCCAAAGCTTTCAATTTTTTTTGTCTCTAAATTATTGATCTGAAGCCCAGCCTATTTCCTTTATTAAAATTCATGTCTGTATTGTTTGTTCTGTTAAACAAAAACAAAAAAAGGCAATCTACAAAGTATGGTGGGAAGTACTCTTCCAAGAAGAATGCATTCGGGAACGTTGTCCTAAGATGCTTTTTATATATTCATGTTTAAAGTGTTGGTGAATGTCCCCCCAGTTACTAAATTGGGCATCACAGGATGTGCTAGTGATTGGGCATCTAGTAAGGACTGCATTGCACATGAACGTGAATGGGATGCTGCTTTCTGATTTAAAGTTGCGGCTTTTAAATTAAAGAGTAAAGATTTCAGGGGGTTGTTCCTCCAGCCTGGACAGTAATGCCAACCTGATCGGCTGCCTTTTTGCGATGAGTCTGGTGTTTTTCGAAATAGTTTCTGATTGATCTCTGTACATTTTTGTGAGATGTGATGGGGATGGAGGTAGGGAAGAATAGTCACCTGGTTTACACTAGAAAAGCTGATTGTTTAAGAAAAATCGGTGCCGTTAAGAAAAATCTTGCCGTTGCAGGAATTCTGCAAGAGAAGTATGCCTAGACCCCGTGCTTCCTAACTCCTAGTCCAGGAAATGAAGGCTATTTCTGTGATAGAAAGGTGTCGAGTCCCAATTAAACACAGGGTTGAGTCAGACTACTCTATCAACGTACTAAGTCAGATGTTTGTGGTTTCAAAGAGCAGATTTCCATTTAAAGGAACCATTCCATTCAATACCTCAGTAACACCTTAGCCCAGTGTCCCAAAAGGTAAATGCATAGAAACCCACAAAGGAGAAGGTACCCTCATAAGCTCCCCCCCGAGAGAGAACCACTGTCCATTCATCTGTCTGTCTAATAAAAACCAAATGCCTGCTCTACATCATCTCTTATCATCAGCTTTTTACACATGGCATGATCTCTTGTGAACTGGTTGTCCTGTTCGTAAATACTCCACAATATGGTGTCGTTAGCTGCTCGGCGTGCAGTGGGATTTGCTTGTCCGGCCCTCATGGGCTCTCCCATCATCTGTTGTAAAAATCACAGCAGTGAACATCCTCAGCAGCATACATAGCTTTATAAGCACCCGAATTTCTCCTGATTTATTTCTAGAATTAGAATTACTGATTCTAAATCTAGAAGTCAATGGTGTGGCTCTTAAGAGCTAGCAGCTTTTGAAGGTTTTGATGCCAAATTTCCCTGAAGATTAAATATGGCAAAATAAACTCCTGCCTATAGTTCCTATTTATTCACCACACTTCTAGGTGGAACATTGTGCTAGGTATCAAAGCAGATGCAAGTGAATGAAAGTTTAGTGGATCTGTATGTACACACGTGTATGTGTGTGTATGGACACACACACACACACACAATAGGGTGCTGAAGTAACTACTGTCAGGAGTATCCTTTGGAGTTCAGTGTGATCTGAGAAAAGGGCATAGAAAGGCTGAAGCTTGAGCTGACCCTTCAAGCATGAAGGGCATTTATAGAGAATGAGGCGAGAACATTCCAGAGAAAAAAGGCCCTGGTCAGAGACCCAGAGATGGCAAGTGCTTCGGGTCTGTGATGAGGTGGCCAAGCTGGGGCAGAGGGTCCTTCTCAGGACGTATTGAGAAAGGGCTCCCTAGGTAAGGCATATGAGCATTTAGATTTTGTTCCCCCTGGCAGTGGAAAGCCTTTGGAGGTTTTTGAGCAGGGGAGAGATGTGACAGTGATTCGCCTTTAGAAAGCCTTCCTGGGTCACCGTGTAGAATGAACAGGAGAAAGTTGAAAGCCTAAAAAGGCCAGCCCTGTGCCTCGTTCTCCGGCATCACTAGTTGAATTCGACTGAGTAATTTGAACCAGCGAGACTATGGAAAAAGCTGTTCTTGTTTCTGAAATTGAGCTCACAAGCACTTGGCCGATCACAGCAGGAGGAGAGAGAACAGTGGGTAAGACATTTTAAAAGAAGAATTGACAGCTTCTTAACCAGCAACAGCCTCTAATTTATTTAGTTATCTGATTAATGAAGGCACCCTTCATTCATTCACAGCTTCAGCCATGAGCGGTGAACTTGGGTGGCTTGATATCCGCAGGACTCTTGATCTATGAGCCACTGAAGATATCTGAAATTAGCCCAATCTCTCTGGCTTCCCGCATCCCTTCCCAAGGAGAGAGGACTCATCTACTCTCTATAAACCTCCCCTCCGCATAGCTAGGATCAAATGGATAAAAATACTTAAGGGCTAATAATCCTTACCGCGTTGTATCTGGTAGCTTCTTAAATATGAGGCAGACAAGACAGGTGGAGATGCTTGTGGGCTGGAAGCCTGGTGCTGGCCTTTTGGGCTTAAACTCAAGCAGACATGCTTAATTTTTGTAAGTGAACAATCAGTCATAATGAATCTGCATCACCATGAGGCAGCTACATTAACCCTGTTCTGTTACTAATTACTCTAGAGACATCTGGGCTATATCAGAAGGAATTAATAAACCAGGAATGATAGAACTCTAAACTGAGACTTAGAAGTGGTAGCATGTTCTTACTGTCTGTTGCTCTGTTGACATTCTTGAAAGGCAACGCAGGACAGCTTGAAAGACACCAAGCATGATTAATAGAGAGCGACAGTGGCTAATGGCCCGGTAGGATACTAGAGGAGGAAGCATGAGCCTGACCTGGAGCTGCTTCCAAGTATACGATCAGACAAAGACGAGCAGAAACATCTCTCCTTTGTCATTTGCTTGCTTCGACTTCATCTGGAAAACCATTATAAACTTGGAGACTTTCTCATGAGTTTTCTCAGTTCTCCAGCAAGTAGAGAGAGCCTTTTTGCTCTCCCAGACTGTCTTCTTCCATCATCATCTTCTTCCTTCTTATCTTCTTCAACAGCAGCGTGCACAGTGGCTTGTAAGACAGGGGCACCAGATTCCTTTCCATTCTGGAAGCACAGTGCGTAGCAGAGCTGGTTGCATAAGGCATATGATCTGAAATGAGTGAGCCTCAAATGCATCCTTCTTGGAATGATGGCAAGCCCCAGAGGAAAAGGGTCGATTGAGGCAAAAACAAACAACAACAACAACAACAACAAAACCCACTGCTGTCTCCTATGTTTCTAAGTCTTCATCAATCATCTCTCTAACCATCCTGGCTCCAGGAGTCAGATATGAAACACTGCATGAATAATTCATGACTCTGCATAAGGTACCTGTGATTAGGTACCCCCGTAGGTGCCATTTGTGTGAAGCATAATCAACTAATGTAAGAGCTGGACTTCACAGTCAGGCATTCACACTTGGGTGATAAAAATGGCAGCTGCCATTTTTTGAGAACTTGATGACATACCATTTAGTGCTGTGGAGTCGATACTGTGATCATTATTCTCTCTTTTTCCTGGGGGAGGAAAATGAAATTCGATTAAGTTGAAGGACTCAGTCATGGTTACATAGGTACTAAGTGCCAGAGATGGACTCAACCCACTTTGTTTTACTCTGGAGTTCTTACTTCCAACCACGAGTTTCTACCGCACTAAGCTACCTATTCTTAAAATGCAAAATAAGAGAATCATGAGCTTCCTTTGCACGTTTTTGCCTTGTGCGTTTCCGCCTGTTTAAGAAAATTGGCTTCTTTATTTGCATAACTCAAAGACAAAAATGTATCCAGTCTTTCAAACGTAAGTCATACTCTCAAGGCACTGGATTATAAAGCGGAGGACCCGAATGCATGCAGTTGGGTTGGGTTTAGAAGAACGTGCTAGAAGCAGACAGTCCATAAGAATCAAGAACGGTGCAAATGGCACGGGAGCATTTGGCCACAATTGGAGACTGGCAATTTGGCAAAGAAAGGGAGGCATTGCTGATCCTTAAAAAGAAGTCCTTCTGCTAACGTGAACCTGCCCAGGCTTCTTTGCATTGTCTTTAGACCCTGAAATACAAGGAAACTTCTGGTGGTTGATGGCCAGTTTCAACATTCTGAAGGTTTTGCAACTGCAGATGTACCTGGCAGGTGACCTCCGTGCCTTGTGGTATTCCTCAGCTTTATACTCGTCTAATGAGAATCTTCTATCCAGAGCTTGTCACCCCAAAACCAACATTCCTGTCTTAGCTGTCTCTCTAGTTTTGTGGACACTGCCCATGGCGGACTCTTCTGCAATCACATCCTCATGGTGATTTTGTTGTTCCTCCCTAGCTGTCTCATCCTCTGTCCCCATTTCTCTCCAGCACCCCACCCCACCCCACCCTACCCCACCCTACCTCCTACTCTCCAGCCCTACAAAATCATATACTTTTGCTTCTATCCTTGCCTCCCCTCCCTGCCTTCTACTCTGAAGGCACAAGAAGAGTTGTGAATGGATCCCTGTGACCTTGAACCTCATCTCTGCCT